>NC_058130.1:397952041-398012398 GCF_016433145.1 Gracilinanus agilis
TGTGTGTGTGTGTGTGTGTGTGTGTGTGTGTGTGTGTGTGTGTGTGTAAAACCCCAATATAACTAATTTCATTGGAGAGCAATTTACAGGTCTGCCTTTAATTTGTCTAACCTACTTGCTCTTTATTCATTGGGCTATTGAACTATGTTCACTTGGTCCTGTATCTGGTTGGCGATATCAGCCACAAATGTACAGGATCGATTCGACACTGAAATGAACACATGCATTGGATACCTGAGGGAATTTTTTCTTTGACAGTGTCAAGAAGCTGTGATGCTAACAGAAATGAGCACATGCCTTACAGAATAGAAGATAGGGTGATGGTGCTCCCAAGTCATTACCTTATAGATTTGTAAAAAAGGCCTTACTGGGAACTCCTTGCTCCCTTTGCTTCAGTATGCATCAGAAAACTTTTCTCCTTCCTTTTTTTTCAGATGATATGTCTTTAATTTTTAAATCCCAGGTCAAGGCTGGATTTCTTTCCTGAATTAATAAAGATAATCAATTGTCCTCATGTTTCTGTGAAAGACTAGAGGAGGTAAAAAGAGAGTCTACCTAAAGTCCTATTAGTTCTAGAATACCTTTTATCTTGCTTTCTTCTAAATTAATCTAGTTTATTGTCTTTGTCACACATGAAACATTTGATCATGATATATTATTCTTGTCAAATTTCACATATTTTGATCTCTGTGGAGTATGGTTCCTTGATATTGAATCTTTTAGCTCTGGCAATTCATGAAACAAAGAAAAATATAAAGTGGTCCTATAGTTATATATAACTTTGATTTCTTCATCGAAAAAACTGTCTTTCGATATATTTTGACTATTTAACAACTGAGGAATGGCTTATATTCTTATAAATTTGAAAAAATTCTCTATATATTTTAGCTATGAGACCTCTCTCTGAGAAACTGTTTCCATTTCCCCCATTTACTACTTTCCTTCTAACCTTGACTCCTAGTTTTATTTGTGCAAAAAGTCTTTTAATTTAATATATTCAAAATTGTCCATTTTCTGTTTCACAATATTATCTCTTACTTATTTGTAAATTCTTCTCCTAACCTTAAATAAATGGTAGGTGATCTATTACCTGTTTTTATAATTCATTTATGATTTGTCCCTTTATGTTTAAATCATTAACAATTAGAGAAATATAAATCAAAACAACTCTGAGATATCATTTCACAACTAAAGATTGGCTAAAATGATAGGAGGGCAAAATGACAAATGTTGGAGGGGATATGGAAAAATGGGGACATTATACACTGTAGATAGAACTATGAACTGATCCAACCATTTTGGAGAGCAGTCTAGAATTATGCTCAAAGAATTACAAATCTGTGTGTACCTTTTGACACTGCAATACCACTATTAGGTTTGTTTCCTAAGATGATTTAAAAAAAAAGGAAAGAACTTATATGTGCTAAAATATCTATAGCAACTTTCTTTGTGGTGATGAAGAATTGGAAATTAAAGGCATGTCTATCAATTGGAGAATGGATAAACAAGTTGTAAAATACATGGTTGAAATGGAATACTTCTGAACCATAAGAAATGATGAGCAGGTTAATTTTTTTTAATTATAATTTTGAATATTTTCCCATAGTTACATATTTCATGTTCTTTCTCTCTTCCCCAAACCCCCTAATCCCTTTGAGATGATGCACAATTCCACTGGGTTTTACATGTATCATTGATCAAGACCTAATTCCATATTATTGAAAGTTGGACTAGTGTTATCATTTAGCGCAGGGTCAGCAACCTTTTTGGCCATGAGAGCCATAAACACAACATTTTTTTTTGTTTGTTTTTTAAACCCTTAACTTCTGTGTATTGACTTATAGGTGGAAGAGTGGTAAGGGTGGGCAATGGGGGTCAAGTGACTTGCCCAAGGTCACACAGCTGGGAAGTGTCTGAGGCCGGATTTGAACCTAGGACCTCCCGTCTCTAGGCCTGGCTCTCAATCCACTGAGCTACCCAGCTGCCCCAAACACAACATTTTTTAAAATGTAATTTCATGAGAGCCGTACAGTGCTCATTGTGAGTGCTCCTGTAACAGTGCACACTCCTGTAACAGCACCTGAAAAAAAATTGACTTTATGGCTCCTGCAGAAAGAGCCATTTCTGGCCCTCAAAAGAACCAGATATGGCTCGAGAACCATACATTGCTGACCCCTGATTTAGCATCTACATGCCCAATAATATCCCCAACAGCCCATGTGTTCAAGCATTTGTTTTTCTTCTGTGTTTCTCCTCCCACAGTTTTTCCTCTGAATGTGGCTAGTTTTCTTTCTTATAAGTCCCTCAGCCTTGCTCTGAATCCTTACATTGCTGCTAGTACAGAAGTCTGTTATGTTTGATTTTACCACAGTGTATTAATCTCTGTGTACAATGTTCTCCTGGGTCTGCTCCTTTCACTCTGCATCAATTCCTGGAGGTCACTCCAGTTCACATGGAATTCCTCCAGTTCTTTATACCTTTGAGCACAATAGTATTCCATCACTAACAGATAACACAATTTGTTTAGCCATTCCCCTATTGAAATATTTTTGTACAAGTCTTTTTCCTTATTATCTCTTTGGGGTATAATCCAATCAGTACTATGGATGGATCAAAAGGTAGATAGTCTTTTAAAGCCCTCTGAGCATAATTCCAAAATGCCATCCAGAATCATTGGATCAGTTCACAATTCCACCAACAATGCATTAATGTCCCAATTTTCCACATCCCCTCCAAAATTCATTACATAACCCTGTTGTCATTTTAGCCAATCTGCTAGGTGTGAGGTTTTGATTTGCATTTCTCTAATTATTAGAGACTTAGAACACTTTCTCATGTGCTTATTGAGAGTTTCGATTTCTTTATCTGAGAATTGCCTATTCATGTCCCTTGCCTATTTATCAATTGGGAGATGGCTTGATTTTTTGTACAAATGATTTAACTCCTTGTATATTTGAGTGATTAGACCTTTATCTGAGTTTTTTGTTATAAAGATTTTTTCTCAATTTGTTGTTTCCCTTCTAATTTTGGTAGCATTGGTTTTGTCTGTACAAAAACTTTTTAGTTTAATGTAGTCAAAATTATTTATTTTACATATTGTGATTTTTTCTAACTCTTGCTTAGTTTTAAAATCTTTCCCTTCCCATAGATCTGACAAGTATGTTATTCTGTGCTCACCCAATTTACCTATAGTTTCCGTCTTTATATTCAAGTCATTCACCCATTCTGAGTTTATCTTGGTATAGGGTGTGAGATATTGATCTAGGCCAAATCTCTCCCATATTTTTTTCCAATTTTCTCAGCAGATTTTTCAAATAGTGGGCTTTTGTCCCCAAATCTGGGTTCTTTAGGTTCATCAAAAACTATCTTGCTGAGGTCCCTTCCCCCTAGACTATCCCACTGATCCTTCTTTCTGTCTCTTCACCAGTACCATATTGTTTTGATGACTACTGCTTTGTAGTTCAGTTTAAGATCTGGTACTGCAAGGCCACCTTCCTTCAGATTTTTTTTATTATTTCCCTTGATATTCTTGGTCTTTTGTTCTTCCAAATGAACTTTGTTATAGTTTTTTTCTAATTCAATAAGAAAGTTTTTTGGTAGTTTGATAGGTATAGCAACATATAGGTAAATTAATTTGGGTAGGATGGTCATTTTTATTATGTTAGCTCATCCTACCCATGAGCACTCAATGTTTTTTTTCCAATTGTTTAGATCTAGTTTTAATTGTGTGGAAAGGGTTTCGTAGTTGTTTGTTTAATTCCTGTGTTTGTCTTGGCAGATAGGTTCTTATGTATTTTATATTTTCTAGGGTGATTTTAAATGGAATTTCTCTTTCTAACTCTTCCTGTTGTAATATGTTGGAAATATATAGAAATGCTGAAGATTTATGTGAATTTATTTGTATTCTGCCACTTTGCTAAAGTTGCTGATTATTTGTACTAGCTTTTTAGTTGATTCCCTAGGATTTTTTAAGTAGACCATCATATCATATGCAAAGACTTATAGCTTGGTCTCTTCATTGCCTATTTTAATACCTTAATTTTTTTTCTTCTCTAATTGCAACTGCTAGTGTTTCTAGTACAATGTTAAATAATAGAGGTGACAATGGGCATCCTTGTTTCACTCCTGATCTTATTGGCAATGCTTCTAATTTAGTCTGTTAAAGGCTTTTTCAGCATCTATTGAGATAATCATGTAGTTTTTGTTGGTTTGCTTGTTGATATGGTCAATTATGTGAATGGTTTTCCTAATTTTGAACCATCCTTGCGTTCCTGGTATAAATCCCACCTGATCATGGTGGATGATCCTCTTGATCACTTGCTGGAGTCTCTTTACTAGTATTCTATTTAAAACTTTTGCATCTATGTTCATTAGGGAGATTGGTCTATAGTTTTCTTTCTCTGTTTTTGATCTTCCTGGCTTTGGGATCAGAACCATATTTGTGTCATAGAAAGTGTATGGTAGAACTCCTTTTTGCTTATTGTGTCAAATAATTTGTATAGTATTGGAATTTGTTGTTATTTGAAGGTTTGATAGAATTCACTTGTCAATCCATCTGGTCCTTGGGATTTTTTCTTAGAGAGTTCTTTGATGGTTTGTTCAATTTCTTTTTCCTGATATGGGATTATTCTAGTATTCTATTTCTTCTGCTGTTTAACGAGGCAATTTATATTTTTGTAAATATTCAGCCATATCACCTAGATTGCTATATTTATTGCAATATAATTGGGCAAAATTGTTTTTAGTGATTGCCTTGATTTCCTCTTCGTTAGAGGTGAAGTCTCCCTTTTCATCTTTGATACTGATAATTTAGTTTTCTTCTTTCCTTTTTAAAATTAGATTGACCAGTACTTTGCCAGTTTTATTTATTTTTTCAAAGTACTAGCTTCTAGTCTTATTTATTAATTCAATAATTCTTTTACTTTCAATTTTATTGATTTCTCCTTTAATTTTTATAATTTCTAATTTGGTCTTTAACTAGGGATTTTTAATTTGTTCCCTTTCTAGTTTTTTTATTTTTATGCCCAATTCATTGATCTTTGCCTTCTCTAATTTGTTATTATATGCACTCAATGATATAAATTTCTCCCTGAGTACTGCTTTAGCTGCGTCCCCCAGATTTTGGTAGGATGTGTCATCATTGTCATTCTCTTCAATGAAATTGTTGATTGTTTCTATGATTTCTTCTTTGTCTAACTGGTTTTAGAGAATCATATCATTTAATTTCCAATTAGTTTTTGAGTTTCCTGTCCATGTGCCCTTCTTGATCATTATCTTTATTGAATCATGATCTAAAAAATTTACATTTATTATTTCTTTCCTTTTGCATTTGTTTTCTATGCCCTAGTACATGGTCAATCTTTGTGAATGTATCATGTGCAGCTGAAAGGAGGTGTATTCCTTTTTGTCCCTATTTATTTTTCTCCACATATCTATTAAATCTAATTTTTCTAGGATTTCATTCACCTCTCCTATCTCTTTCTTATTTATTTTTGAGTTTGATTTATCTAGATCTGAAAGAGGAATATTTAGATCTCCCACTAGTATAGTTTTACTATCTATTTCCTTCTTGAGCTCTATCAGTTTCTCCTTTAGATATTTGGATGCTATCCCATTTGGTGCATACATGTTGAGTATTGTTATTTCCTCATGGTCTATATTGCCTTTTATCAGGATGTAATTACCTTCCCTATCTCTTTTAATCATATCTATTTTTACTTTGGCTTTGTCAGAAATCATAATTACCACTCCTGCTTTCTTTTTCTCAGTTGAAGCCCAAAAGATTTTATTCCTGCCATTGACCTTAACCCTGTGTATGTCCACCTGCCTCGTGTGTGTTTATTGTAGACAATATATGGTAGGATTTTGTTTTCTAATCCACTCTGCTATTTGCTTCTGTTTTATGAGTGAGTTCATCCCATTCATATTCAAGGTTATAATTATCAGCTGTGTATTCCCTAACATTTTTGTATGCTCTCCTACTTCTACCCCTTCTTTGTACACTTTGTATTTCCTTTTAAACCAGTTGTTTATTTTAAATCACTCTCTCTTGTCCACTCCATTGATTTACTACCCTTGCCATTCCCTCTCTTCACCTCTTATTATTTTTAAGGCCTAATGAATTCCCTCCCCCATCTCTTCCCCTCCCTTTATGAACTCCCCACCTTACTACCCCCTTGGTTTGCCTCTTCTGACTTCATCTGTAGTGTTAGATAGGATTTGATATCCCAATGGATCTGGTTAATCTTCCCTCTCAGTATTAATTCTGCTGAGAGAGAGTAAGGTTTAAGTATTTCCTTTTATGCTCTCTTCCTCTCCTTTTTATAATAGTATTCCTCCCCTCCCCTTCCTATGCCCTCTTTGTGTGGTATAGATTATCCTATTTTTCTTATTCCTGTAAGTTTCTCTTGGTGCCATCTTCTATTCCCCCTGTGGCACAGTTTTTCCCCCCATATCATCTTAGACCATTTAGTACTCCAACCTCTCCTTATGACTAATTCTTCTAATTACTATAATTGTGTATACATTTTTTTAGAATTACACATAATATTTCTCCATATAGGAATAAAGATAATTTGATCTTATCAAAGCCCTTAAAGAAGAAAATTTAAAAATAAGATCTTTCTTTCCCCTCTCTTTCTTATTTACCTTTTCATGTTTCTCTTGGTTTTTGTGGTTTTTCCATTTAGTCCTAGTCTTTTCTGTGCAAATGCTTGGAAATCTTCTATCTTGCTGAATGCCCATACTTTCTCCTGGAAGTATATAGCTAGTTTTAAAGGGTAGGTGATCCTTGCCTGTAGACCCAATTCTCTCCCCTTTCTCAATATCATGTTCCAAGCCTTGAGGTCTTGTAGTGCGGAGGCTGCAATATCCTATGTCATTCTGATCGATGCTCCTTGATATCCAAATTATTTCTTTCTGGCTTCTTGTAATATTTTTTCTTAAACTTGGAAGCTCTTGAATTTGGCTGTTATATTGCTGGGTGTTGTTTTTTGAGGGTTTAGTGTAGAGGGTGATCTATGGATGCTTTCAGTGTCTATTTTGCCCTCTTGTTGAAGAACATCAGGGTAGTTTTCTTGGATAATTTCTCATAATATCGTGTCCAAATTTCTGTTAATTTCTGGTTTTTCAGGAAGACCAGTGATTCTCAAATTGTCTCTTCTAGACCTGTTTTCTTGATCTATTATCTTCTCATTGAGATATTTCATGTTTCCTTCTATTTTGTCAGTCTTTTGACTTTGCCTTATTAATTCTTGCTTTCTTGGGAGATCATTGGCTTCTACTTGCCCAATTCTAGACTTTAAAAACTGGTTTTTGGCTACAATCTTTTGGTTTTCCTTTTCAGACTGGTCTATCTGGCTCTTCAAGGCTTCCAGCTGGTCATTTCTGGTCTTCAATTTGCTTATCATTTCATTTGATTTCTGAACCTCACTTTCCAATTGTGAAATTCTGCCTTTTAAATTGTTATTTTCTTGCCAGATCTCTTCCATCTTTCTCATCATCTCAGATTTGAACACTTTAAGATCTTGTGACCCATTTTCATTTTTTTGGGAAGGTTTGGATGTCTTTGTTTGTTCTCTGTTTTCTTAGTTTTTTTCTGTGTAAAAGTTATCAAATGTTAAAAGGTTTTTTTCTTGGGTTTTTTTTTTTGGTGTTTATTTCCTGGGCCTTGCTTGTCATCATTATGCTTTCTCAGCCAGAAGTCTGGGTAAGGCAAGCAGACTCTCTTTGTATGGAGCTAAGGAGCAATTTTTGCCTGAGGCTACTTTGTGAGTCTCCTGGCTTACACTGTCTGAGAGTCCTCTGCTTTGAGCAGCACCTCTCTGCTCACAACTGAGCCCAAGGTCTGCTCTCCCCAGCCTCCTTGGTTCTCCAGTCTAGCTGTTTTTAGGGTGAAGCCCCATGGTCCTAGTTGGCTGCCCAAAGCCTGGAAATTGGCTCATGCTTTCTCCTTCACCTGAGGTTTTCCCCTGAGTCTCAGAGCACTGGACTGCTTCCACTGTCCTCTGCCTCTCTCAGCCCCACTCCTAAGCCCAAGGTCCGTGCTCTCCAGCCTCCTGGGGTCTCAAGTCTTGCTGCTCTCAGTGGCAAGCTCCTAGTGGTGCCAGTTAGCTGCCAAGGAGCTAGATTTTGTGCCCCCACTTGCTCTAACTCTGGTGTACAGCCTCTGACTCTGGTACTGTGGGTGGGGTGGAGGAGGGTTTATCAGCTCACATTTTATGGGAGCTATTTCCTCCCCCCCCATTATAGCATGGAAGTGCCCAAATCCCACATACCTTCAGAACTGTGCCCTATTGTGGGGTCCCTTCTTTCATCTGGATTTTTTTTTGTCCTTTGGAGGTATGCTGGTGGTCCATAGTGAGGAGAGTAAAACACTCTGCTTCCACTCTGCAGCCATATTAACCCGTAAGAGACAGGTTAAGTTATTTTTTTTAAAAAACATGGAAAGACCTATGAAGACTGAAATAAACTGAACCAAGAATCATTATATACAGCAACAGAAATAGTGTTTGAAGAATAACTTGCATATGGCCACCTCCAGAGAAAGAACGGATAAATAGAAATAACCAAGACACCGTTATTATAGGCACATACCTTTTTGCCAAAGATGTCTTCTCTAGTGAGGGGATAGAAGGGAGAGAGGGAAAGAATTAACTGAAAATTTTAATGTAACAAATAAGAAAATAAATAAATTTAAAATTCAAAAAGAATTAATAGTGCTTCTGCTTCTGAGGTCAACATGACAGAGACAGAAAAGCATAGAGAGATTGCTAAGAATCAGAGTTCTTAGTACTAAAAATGTAAAATTTATGGCATTAAATAAGGCAGTAAGAATAGCCAAGTAATAACTTAGTTCTTGATACTATAAATTTGAAATCATTGTTCAATGGCCAACAAGAAGACATAATCATAGAGATTTGGATACATTCATCCACTGGGAAGCCCAGGCCAATTTGAACATCTTATTATCTGTTCTAAAATTATCCCATGTGGAAAAACATCCTTCAGGTTGGACATTAAGCGATGTTGCCCTGTGTTACTGGTAGGCTTTATCCACTTGGTTTTTTAACCCAGCTCTCATCTCAGACTGAGCTTTGATTTATGAATAATTAAGTGTTAACTCACCTAATTCACTCAATCTAGAGTTGGCTCAAGACTACTTTATGTTCTTTCTAGTAGTCTGCCAGGGAAGGAATCCAGACTACTGGGAAATAGTTCCCTTTTTTTCTACAGTGAGTATTTAAATGAAATGTTCATGTTGTAGATCCTCTAGGGCAGGGGTCAGCAACCTTTTTAGCCATGAGAGCCATAAATGCCACATTTTTTAAAATGTAATTTCGTGAGAGCCATACAGTGCTCACAGTGCACGGTCCTGTAACAGCACCTGAAAAAAATTTTCCTTTATGGCTCCTGCAGAAAGAGCCATATCTGGCCCTCAAAAGAGCCAGATATGGCTCGAGAGCCATATGTTGCCAACCCCTGCTCTAGGGGATGAAAATGTGTAATTCAAGAATCTTAATGATGGGGGCATTTAGATGGATTAGTGGATAGAGAGCCAGGCCTGGAGTTGGGAGGACCTGGGTTCAAATCTGCCTTCAGACACTTCCTAGCTATGTGATCATGGGCAAATCATTTAACACCTTTTACGTAGCCCTTGCTGCTCTTCTGCCTTGGAACAAATACTTAGTACTGATTCTAAGACAAAAGATGCGAATTAAAAAATACTTAGTGAAAACCAAAGCACTTCCTTTAGCAGCATATTTTAAAACAGATTTTATTCTTCTTTTTATTTTTTATGTCAGCTTCATTTTCTGCTGAATTCTTTTTTGTTCTCCTCCAAGAAAGGTACCCTAACAAACATTTTTTAAGAGGAAAAAGAGGAAGAAGAATAGCAAAACATTAATGCAGGGGGAAAATCTGATAATGTATACAATATTCCACACCCAGGAGTCTCTCCACCAGTCTCTGATTTAGTTTGATTAACTCCTGGCAGGGATTCTATCCACTGAGAAACATTTCTTCTAATACATCAAACAACCTTGGAAACCTTTTGCTCTCTGTTTCAGAATATCTGTGCATGTTAGAAGGACATGGGCAAGAGTTATGCTGGATAGAGAGGCATGGATGAGTTGGAATTCACATCTCGGGAAAGAATATACACATTAAGAAAATTTCAAGTACATTTGGATATTTGATCTATTTCATGTATATCAATTTTGTCTTATTTCACCAAAGTGGAAGCTCCCGTGAAAAGGAACTAAACAAGAAGTAAAGCTACACCAATTAATGTTTTAGTATAAATGAAAAATGTTTTAGTAGAAATGAAAAAATTTCTCCTTTCCAGCACAGCCCCTGGGGAACAAAAATAGGGTGGGAGGTCTCAAAAAGTCTCCTTGGGGTATGTGAATCTGATAGACTTCTTGAATGTCTCTCATAATGTGTAGAACACTCCTAATAGACAAAGAATAATTTCCAAGTTAATATTTATTACTTTGATTTGATGTCTCTCAAAGAAATTCATAGCTATAACCAATACTAGGTTTGGTAAGATTAACAAGAATATTAATAAAACATGCATTTACCTCCTATTCAAATAAATCAAAGCATTTCTCAGTATAGGGGAAGACACTTTCAGAAGTAATTCAGAAAATAAATTTAGTTGGTATTAACATTAGAATTTATTTTATCATTTTTCTAAACTTTCTGAAGTAAATCTGGAAAAAAAACCCAGGAAATCAACAAAAGTCTGGCTCTTATTTAAACCCTGTCTCACAGCTGTATGTTATGGAGTTCAATTCCCTAAATGAACTCTAGCAAAACAAAATGCTGCCTTTGACAGGAGCTAATGAAGACAATTTTCTAATTTTCTGTCATTCTTGCTGTTTAATGTCGGACTGAAATTCTCCCTCCTCCAAATCTGCCCTCCCTGTCTGGCTGCTACAGGTTGGCAGATGGAGCAATATTATTAAAAAAAAAAGGGAGGGGGAAGAGAGAGCAAGAAAAGCACTTCAAAGCCCACAGTCTAAAATTATTACAGGACAACAAGGATAAATGTTTCCTGTTCTATAAATCGAGGGGGCTGGACTAGATGGTCTCTAAGGCCCCTTCAAGCTCTAACGTCCTATGATCTATGACTTAAAAGTAAACAGTATCAATCAGCAATATCATTCATCAGGCTTAACCATAACCACTAGCAGAACTAGGGGGCTGGTGATGGAATTTATTTTTTTTTAAAACTTATAAAACCTTGACGGTGTCAGATAATCTCATTTTAATTTGTTACAGGGCTGGGTAGCTGGCTGGCAGGCAGCAAAATCAAATCTCATTTCACTCATAGCCCCAGATACAATTGTTGTCTGAATTCAAGCATTCACTGCCACAGCCTGATAACAATTTCATGTGCTTGGGCCTCAATGAAAGATTCCTTTGATATCCCCACAACCCCACACCTCGCTAGATGTGGAGTCTTGATGGAGAAAAGGAGAAAGATAATGAAGCAAAGAAAAAGAATAGAGACTCCCCCCCTCCTCCTACAAATGCTGTTGAATGAAAAACTGTATTTATCATGTCACCAAATAAAGTACACACTGTATGTAGAGTTCATTCTGCTAATACATTGACTAAGAAACAAAGCCAACAATGATACAATGGAAGTGACTTCCAAAAGCCTGGACTTTAACTCTCAGCTTTGAACTTTTGAGGAAAATCCATGTCTGCAAATGTGAATTTTTCAGTAGGATGACTCTTGATGAAGGTCCCAGCTATTTAAAGAGATTCTCTCTGAAATACCAGGTTTCTTCCAGGACTATCACTGGTTGGGTATACTAATGTCAGGGTTCTATAATGTCCTCATAGTGGTTCCTTTAAGAAGTAAGATTTTCTGTGACTACTCTACTCTGTAGCCCCAAGCAAAAAAAAAAAAAATAGAGGTTTCTTGAATGGACAGATTGTCTCCATATGATCTTCCACTACATTCTCATTTGGTTTCCTCAAGGTATTGGCCCTTCAGTTCTGATTTTCCTTATTCTTTTGTTCTGTTTGGCTTTACTTCTTCCCCCTGCTTAACTCAACTTTTATTTGGTTTCTCCTTTTGCTTTTGCTCCCATTTATTGCATAGTTTTGTTCTCCTACTTATCCTGGCTTCCCATTTACTCATTAGAGAAAACATTAGCCTCCAAAAGGACTTCTAACGATGGCTATCATGCCTCAAGTCTTCAATTCATGCCAAACTTTTGCTTGGGCCTGTGACTTAAAAGATGGAATCTGGTCAAATGGGTGATAGTTTTCAGAATCGATGAAGTTGAATATACTGAGACCATCCAGACAAACCCATAAATAAGAGGGAATCTCCACTGAACCTTTTGCTCTTCTTCCTATTCCCAATTAAATAATTTCCAAAGTAGGCCTTAATCATGTATTTCAGTTCTCAAAAATCTCCCTCTTCCCTGGGCCTCAAGAAGATGATGACACTACTGAAACTTCTATGAAATTAAAAGATCAAATAAAAGATAAAGTGAGGGAGGGGGCTAAAGCTGAGGGAAGCAAGAAATTTATTTCATCCATTGTCTTAAAAGAAACCCAAGGTGAAAAACAAACAAACAAAAAAACAACAACAAAAAAACTTCATCAGTTCCATCTTTAAAGCATCTCAGTGACCAACAGTCCTATATTTTAAAACATCTTATTTCTCCTTTGCCCTTCCCACAGTGAAGACAGTGTCACCAATATCTTCAAAATAGTCCCTTCTGACCTTAAAGTCCACCTAGTCTATTTCTACCCTGATTCAACTCTAAGATAAAATAAAAAATTCACAGAAAATATATATTCTCTCATTGTGAAAGTAACTATGAAATATCTTCAGGGCAGATGCAGAGATGGATGGGCTAATGAGACATTGCTTCCCTGTGCCATGTGAAATATGGGTTTAATACAATTTTTCATTTTTCTCAGAGGTGCAAAGCCCATCCCCTCACTGCACTTTGCCAGTGTGCCCTCATGGATTAGCTGTTTTATTTATTTTTAATTTCACCTATACATTTGGATAAATGGCTGTGTAGGTGGTAAGATGAACTGTTAATGAGAGGAGTTGTTGCTGATAACCAGGAGGAGTAAAACCTTTAATCTCTGTCAAAGATATAGTGTAATTTTGCTGTAGGAGTGACATTATAATGAACACTGAAATGAGATTTCCATTATACCTTTCCCTCACTCACCCCCTAAAGATTTTCATTTTATGTTGCTATTTAAAAACTAAACTTGAATTTCTAACAAAATATTATTTATTTGTTTGTTTTAAAAAGCTAATTAAGGTTGGGGAAAGAATCCAAAATCCCTTGGCTCAAGGGACAGCAATGAGCTTGAAAGCTAAAGTTTCCAAATAATTTCTAAGAAGCAGCAGACCTCTCAGCCTCTGGTTTCTTTCAAGTCTCAGCTCAAATGCTACCTCCCACAGGAGAGCTTTTCAGTTTCCTCAGCTCCTCCAGCCTTTTCTTTTGAGGTTATTTTTTGTCTACTCTGCAAATATCCTGTGTACATACCTTTTCATTTACATGTTAATTTTACATATTAATGTAAATAAACATGTTTATTTACATGTTTAGAATGCACATTCCTTGAGGGCAGGAACTATTTTTAATTCAGTTCATCAGTGTTTAGCACATTACCTGGTACATTGTAAGGACCTAACAAATTCTTGGGGGAGCTTGTAGCTGGGTCACTTAATGCAATTTTGTCTCAGTTTCTTCAATACATAAAAAAAAAAAAAAACTAGAGAAAGAAATGGTAAAACATTCCTGTAGTTTTGCCAAGAAAATCTCAAATGAGGACACAAAGAGTTGGATACTCCTGAAACAACTGATGAACAACAACAAAAATATGTTGATTGACTGATTAGACAGAAGAATAGAAAAGGAGATTTAGAGAATACGGGAATAAAAATGGAAGAACAGAAAAAAGTCTAGGGGAAAAAAAAGAATTTGAGCATATTGTAGGAAGTGGGAGAGGAATACCTTCCACTTTTACAAAGTCCTCAGGGCAATTTATAAATAAATTGAGTACTTTGACACTCCTGATGTGTGTGGTAGGAGCAATAGACAAATGCCCCTCACCAAATTGCAGGTTGAGCTCCTTTTCTTTAAAGGTGTTGAGACATTCTTCTGTAGGCTCAGGGAACTAATAATCCAAACCACTGACATCTCCTCATCACCTGAGTACAGAGCAGTCATAAGGAGTTGGAGTTATCATACTTAGGGATTCCATAAGAGAGCTTTGTTCAAGGGAACCAAGTAAAGGTGTCTTGTATGCCTATTCAAATTCAATAACCTACTGCTTTGACTAAGTAAATCTTTTATCAACTATTTAATGATCTATGAGTGTCTAATTTCGTTCTGATATGGAGCCAAAACTACCAAGCAACTGAGACAATCTCAGTCTAAAAATCTCAGTCCTTATTATACAACAATAACAACAATTTTCTATTTTCTATTTTTCAGTTTATTTTTATTTTTCAATTTTCTTATTTTCCAGACACCTTTCTTCATTCTCAACTGAAACAGCATCTGAATTTCATGCAACATCCTGGTCCTGAGACATGATATCATACCACAATTAGAACATATTAAGAACATAATTAGGTAAATTCCCTAAAAAGATATTTTAACAGTCTTTATACTCTTGCCTCATTTCTGTTCTACTTGCTTCTTATTTCATTCCCATGGTACACTCTGGAATACTAGAAATGGAAAGATACTTAAAGATATTCAATTTCCTACCTGAAGAATGAATAGCATTTGCAAATAGTAGTCTACTCTCTGCTTGGATAATTCTGATAATACCAATCATAGGGACATCACTAACTCCCAAGTTGTTCAGATTTTTTTTTTCTTTTTGTGGAGCTCAGATCTACTTTCTTTTGCCTCCTATTCATTAATTCTAGTTCTTCCCACTAGAGTCAAGCAAAATGAATCTAATCTTTCATATCAATTCTTTAACTATTTAGAATGTCTTCCAGGTTTTCCTTAATTCTTTTCCATTTTATGCTAAGTACCTCCAGTTTCTTCAAGTTATTCCTGAATGGCTTACTTTCAGTCCTTTCATAGGACTTCATATTTTCATTCTCTAGTGGAAAGGAAACAAGTAGTAAATAACCAAGGCTAACCAACAAGCCCATGATGACTTGGTAGAAGTTCCATGGTTTTGTGCATCTTAAGGCAGTCATGATGCATCTGGAAACCATTCATGGTGAAACCTGTTGTTTGGCAGATTTTTTTTCCCTTTGCATGCTCAATGTGTAAAAGTTGGGGAGAGAGGTAGAGAAGATATTAACAGAAAGGTTCTCATGAAGTTTTGAAACAGCAGGCTTGACTAGAACTCTTATTTGTGCCAGGAATATTTGGAGTGAGGGTAAAGAAATGTGGGTCATCTCAAGTATGGATTTTTCAATGATGAGTTGATGTACCATCAGATATTGGGCAGAAGTCTTGCATTATATTCTTTAAATAACCCAGGGATGTAAGGCTTAAAATGTTACTAGTTCTTAGTGGCAGAATTGTATTAAAGATACATGGTAATATATTCAAATCTGGCACCGGATCCAGCACCTTAAAATGCTATATCAGAATCTCTAGTGATTTCTGTAGCTATTGGTTATAACCCTCCAATTGTATCAATAGATAGGCATACATTTTATGACTAAATTACCACCATCTCAGGGACCATGTCCAATTTATCAAGGCAAAAACCATTCTCTTAGTTATGGACCCTTTTTTTCTAGGAGGTGTCATTTCACTCTTTCACCCAGTTTACTTGACCTTGCAGAAAGCAAACTTAATGATTCATTCTGCCTTTCATGTTTTATACTTTCAACTAATGTGTTTTCCCTAAATTTCCATGGTAGCAGCAAGAATGACTCATACCTGGGTAAGAATGATCCACTCTTCATGAAAAGAGCGGAAATGAAAGTAGACAATCAATGATTATCTTTATTTGGAAGGAACTTCAGAGTCTATCTAGTCCAACCCCTACTCAACTGAGAATCCCCTGTCCAAAATAACCAAGTTTTTCCTTGGAATGGTTCTAATCATTATAAAGGTTTTTTCCCCCTTAAATCAATCTGAAATCTCCATCTGTGAAGCTGCTACCTATGGTTCCTGGATCTGCTGCTTAGATCAAGCAGAAAATGTTTAATCTCTCCTTCACTTTCCTATGAAAACATTTCAAGTACTTGAAAATGAAGTAGTATGAAATTTTGGACTGCATATTGGAGGAAGACATCAGTTTGAATCTTGATTCAGGCTCTTAATTAGCTCAATGATCCTAAAAAAACTACTTTATATTTCTCATCCTCAGCTTCTTCATCTGTAAATAGAAGATAATACCTATAGCTCTTACCTCTCAGATTTGTTGTGAAAATTCAATAAAATAATAGAGATAGAAGACTTCGAAAGCCTTAAAATACTAGCTAAATAGCAGACACTTTCAATGCTTGGAGACAACTATCACAAAGCTAAGTGACTTGGTGGTTAGAGGACTAGACCTAGAGTCAGGAAAGACCTGAGTTTAAATGTGACCTCAAATACTTAACAGCTATGTGACCCTGGTGAATCACTTAATGTTTGCCTCATTTCCTCAACTATAAAATGAGGATGATATCAACACCTCTTTCAGAATTGTTGTGATTTTCAATATATGTAAACAGGTTAACGCAGTATCTGGCAACATAGTAGATGCTAAAATACTTAATCCTTTCCCTAAATCTTCTACAGACTAAACACCCCATTTTCTTCAAGTGGTCCTCAGATGCAGGGATGTGCCAGAGCTGGCTTGAACTGACTCATGAGAACAAATTATTTTGTTTTCCTGCCAATATTTATACCTCAGAATTCACTAAATGCTATAAACCAGGGCTTTATTTATTGTTTTGTTGATTGTCTAAACTTAAAAAAGTGATGGAGAAAATGTTAATAATATAGATTAAACTTCAAAATATGTCATGAATATTTTTTTTCTGAAGGACTGGATATATTAACCACTTACTGGCACATCTACGCCTCTGTGGCATGATCTCCAATTCACTTACCATGTTAGTTGCTTTCCATGAAATATATTTCAGCATATCAATGTCCTTCATAAAATGTAATGCTCAGAATTTACCATAGCACTCAAGACCTTAGATTACAAACAGATGCGAAGGTAACAATAGTACCATTAGTTAATTTAGAAAAAGTACAGATGATTGTGTCTGAGAGTTGGTGGAAGGTATATAAAACTCCATAATCTTTTAGAATTTTCACCAGAGGTACCCCACCTACTCTGAAGTATTCTGAAGCAAAGTAGACTAATAGGTAGAAGATAGATGAGACCTTTCTAAAACTCCAAGGTATTATTCATTTCTCCCTCTTGAAATGACTTTTTATATACTTCATATGAGTCATCATAGTAGGGTGGATAAAGAATAGGTATCAAAGCCAGGAAGACCTGGGTTCAAGACTCAATTGAAATATACTGGTTGGCTGAGCTTCTCTGGGTAAGTCATATAGCCTCAGTCCCCAAACCTGCAATGACCTAAGAATCTGAGTCACTAAACAGTTAGTTACCTGTGCATATGCAGTATATCAAGTGACTTCTCATGTAAATTATATGCAAAGTAATTTCAAGATAAAGATAAGAACTAACAATTGGGAGGGATTCTGGAAAGGACTCATATTAGTTACCCTAATTACCAGCCTACTCTAGTCCCTTTATTTTTCTTGAAAATGTACCTTACACCTAGGAGACATTTAATGAATATTTTCTGGTTTAATTGAAAAGAGTGACCTAGAAGAGCTGTGAAAATGGAGGATATCAGGTGAGTCTACTTCATAAGCAATTGCATTGCTCTTTCCAACACAGCTAAATTACTTGAACAAGGTGTATTTGTGGTGGATCTGGGGGAAGAGATGAACACCTTTGCTGATGGATAATAGCTCACTTCAAAGTCTTGCTACTTTAAAATATTCCTGGAAAAAATTTGAAGCAAGGTGGGAGCAAATGAAGAAAGGTTTGGTCTAAATTGTCAATATGACCTGCGGTTTTCCCCACTGAATGAATCCAGTCTAATCCAATAAACAGTTATAAGAACCTACAATGTACCAGACATTCCACTAAGTCCTAGAGATGCAATTAATAAAAAAAGAAAGATACAATCAGCCTTCAAGGAGCTTAAATCTAAAGGATATATAATACACAAAAGAAGGAAAGAAAGGGGGAATCTCTGAACAACAGAGTATTTCAGGCACGGGGCTTTTTGTTCTGTGGAGTAGAAACTAGGTCAGCTAGCAGGTGCAAAGTGGAGTGAGTAGAGTCCAGTTTCTACCCTGTAGAAGGAAGACATTGGAAAGAGTTTGGTACTCTGCCCTTCAGCCTTCCAATCACAAGAAGGATGAGTCTCAGGGAGGTGGTATTGATTAAGGCTTGAGTTAATATCATGGTAGTGAGTTTAGAAGTAATGAGTTTATCCTAGAAGGGACATTTTTGTTCCATGGAGTTGAAACCAAATCGAATAAATGGATGAATCAATGAACCAATGAAAAATCTATTAAGTATTTTGTATATATCAAGCAGTGTGCTAAGTCCTAAAAATACAACAACAACAATAATACAAAACAAAGCAAAGAACACCAAGGATAGCTCCTGCTCTAAAAACACTTATATTCTGCCGTGGAGACAAGATTATTGCATGTGTTGCATTGTTGTACCTACCCGCTAGGAAGATAGCCAATGGGAGGAATCATAGTGCTACAGTGCATTAAAATCAAAGCAAACTGAAACCTTAATTCAAATTTCTCATCAGGTTTCAAATTCTTTTGGTGAGCACTGCACTATTTTCATCATCTCTCATCGTTTTTGATCTAGGCAGAATTGTCCAAGTCGAATAGACAGTTTAGCTTCTTATCTTGCCATGGTGATTCCCACACAGTAAGGTGGGTGGCTGGTGCTGCAGTGGATAGTGTGCTGGACCTGGAGTCAGAAAGATGAGATTTCCTAAGTTCAAATCTGGACTCAAGACACTTAGTAGCTATGTGCCTCTGAGCAAGTAATTTAACCCAGTTTTGCCCAATTTTCTCAGTTGTAAAATGAACTAGACAAGGGTATAACATACCATTCCAGGATCTTTCCTAATAAAACCCCAAATGAGGACGTGAAGAGTCAGATGTGTATGTGTGTGTGTGTGTGTGATCCTGGACAAGACACTTAATCCCAATTGCTTAGCCCTTACCATTCTTCTGCCTTGGAACCAATACTTAGCATCCATTTGAAGACAAAAGGTAAGGGTTAAAAAAAAAGTCAGGTATGACTGAAAAGAATGAACAAAAATAATACAGCAAGTCCTGTGTACAATATATACTGAGTAGTATGAAGGATCAGATACACAGCAAGCCCACCCACCCAGTCCCCACTAAATAGATCCTGAGAATTTACTTTTTTCGAAATTCAGTCTCTGAAGAGTTGTTACATGGACAAGGGACCTACCATACTTGTTCTGCATGACCCAAGAAAGAGGATCTAAGAGCTGTGAAAGGCAATTGTAGAGGCAGCAGATAAACAAAAATGTCCTAGCAATTAAAACATTCCCAAACTGCAATGGATTGCCTGGGGGCTATAGTTGGCTCCTCTTACTGGCAGATCATTTTTTGAAAATGTAGAATGAATTCTTCTGCAGGTACCAATTGGTCTATAATAACCTTTTTTGTGTTGTTGGTCCTCTTCTGGCAGCCTATGGACCTCTTCTCAGAATAACATTTTTAATTGCATGAGATAAAATGCATACATTTACAAAGGAAATTGATTATATTGTCATGTGATTATGAATATATGGGGAAAATAATGAATTCATTGATTAGAAGTCTTTTAAGACCAGGTTAAGAACTCTTGAAATAGATTCCCTCTGAGGACCTAACTGAAATTCTGTATTTTTCTTTTGACTAAGGAACAAATTCACTAAAGTTTGTGTACCTAGAAACCTATAAAAACAGAGAATGTATATTCAATTCCATGAAAGGTATCCAGGATCTTAAGGGCAAAATCCACTTGTCTTCACAAAAAAAACCCAAAATTTCCTTCCTGAAAGACTTCCTGCAACTTTATGCATATTGACTACTAAATTAAGCATAACAGAAAAATAATAGATCATTTTGATTTGAGATTCTACAGATTTCCAGTAATAAAGATTACTAATGCTTCATTTGGGGACCACTAAGTAACTAATTTAAACTTTTTATCCTCATTACATAGACAATTCATTTAATTTGAAAAGACCAGGTTTTATTTCCCCCCACTTTTATTAGGTTTTGGCCATTTTCCAACTTGTCTTAATCAAAATGCTCATTATTTGTAGCTTGCCATTAAAGCTAATCTAGTTAGAATAAAGATAGAAAATTACATCTGAAAAGGGATGCTGCTCCAAATAGTTCTGTAGTTCCTACTAAATAAAAGCAAAATATTTTGCAATTCAGCAGCATTGAGCTGTTTCTAGGGAAAGACCTAAGATGCAGCTGTATCTTACAGGAAGTTAGACTGAATGAATGAATACTCTTTCCTTGAAATGTCAATGACTATTTTCCCCCATTGACTTGAAGGGGAAAAAAATAGAACTTTTAAAATATGGTCCCAAAATATGTATGTGTATGACATGTGTGCATCTCTCTTCCTTCCCTTGCCAACTGGCAATGTGGAAAAACATATTTAGAATTACTTTTCACTCATATGAAATCTTTACATTAATCTCACAGGTTTATAGGTGCATATCTTTTAGAAAAGTTAATAAATGGTCATCTGCTTAATTTTGACTTGAGGCTGTAATTCTAAATCTTTGGCTTTCTCCTTTAGATCATGAATGTGATGAAAATTAATAGACTCGAAATACCCAAAGGGGTGAATAAAACTGGGATTTATGCCCTTCCTGGATCTGGTCTCTTATATATGAATCAAGAGATAAATATTCCCCCCAAAATTCCTGTATCAGCATGTAGATAATTCACTTTCCTACAGTGCTTTATAAAGTGCTTTTTTCTCAATAACCTTAAGAGTTAGGTAGTTCAAACTTTATTATCCCATTTTACAGATGAGTAAACTAAGGGCTATAAAATAACAGCCATAACTGACATTTATGTAGCACTTAAAGGTTTTCAAAGTGCTCTATGTAAATCAACATATTTGTTCTATGATTGTAATGGAATACTATTATGTTTTAAGAGGTGACAAGCAGGATGGTTTCAGAAACACCTGGAAAGACTTACCTGAACTAATGTTAAGTAAAGTAAGCAGAACCAAAAGAACACTGCACAGAGTAACAGCAATATTTTTTAAGAAAAATTGTGAATGACCTAGTTATCTCAGCAATCCAGAGATCCAAGATAATCCTAGAGATTCATTTTGAAAAATGCTTCCAGATAAAGAACTGATAAAGTCTGAATGCAGACTGAAATATATTATATTATCTCCTCCTCCTCCTCCTCCTCCTCCTCCTCCTCCTCCTCCTCCTTCTTCTTCTTCTTCTTCTTCTTCTTCTTCTTCTTCTTCTTCTTCTTCTTCTTCTTCTTCTTCTTCTTCTTCTTCTTCTTCTTCTTCTTCTTCCTACCCACAAAATGACTAATGTGGAAAAGTGTACATGTTCTACACCTCTGCACATGTGAAATCTATATTAGATTGCTTACTGTCTCAGAGAATAGGAAAGGTTGGGAGAGAGGGAGAGAATTTGGAATTCAGTTTCTTTTAAATGAGTGTTTAAAAAATCAGTCATCACATGTGATCTTAAACAGTAACCTTATAAAATAATTACTAAAGGCATTATTATCTCTGTTTTGGTGATGAGAAAAGAGGAAGAGATAGGCTAAATAGTTTGCCTAGAATAATGCAATCAACCAATCAAGAAACACCTACAACGTACTTGGTTAGTACCAGGTACAGTACTAGATACAGTGTTAGGAATACAAAGACAAAAGTGAGACAGGTCCTACCTTTGTAGAACTTTCATTCAGTGAAGGAGATAGAACATATTCAGAGATAAGCAAATGCAGCATATGTACAGAACAAATAAATGGTGCCAAAAGAAATGTGCTAACAACTAGAGCAATTATAAAGGTGCCTCAAGAAGAGGCCAGCTGAGTTGAGCCTTGATAGGAACTATGGCTTCAAAGTAATAAAAGTGGAGAGAAAGAGCAGTTTAGGCACAGGGACTTCAACTTCAATGGGGACTTCAAAGATGAGCAATGAATTATCATGGATCTTGGATAGCAAGTAAGCAAGTTTAGCTGGAATACAGAGGCTATGAAGTGAAGTAATGTGTAATCTTCCTGAAAAGATGTCAGAATCAGATTGTGAAAGGCTTACTTAAGGCTCAGCAATGAACTTAAAACTCTCTTGACTTTTAATTCAGGGCTCTTTCTACTATACCATAGTAAGCAATGTAATTTGCTCAAGGTTAAACAACTAGTAAATGACATGCCTCAGATTAAAACTCAGGTTTTCTGATCTCATGATTGTGTCTTTGCCACTATTCTTTCTGAGTTGCCTTCAAATGGGGGTATACAGACACACAGAACTCTCCTGTATATTTGTCACCTGGAGATTAGGCTGTGTTGATAATTAAAAATTACAGTCATCTTTGCTCAGTGCCAATTTATAATCAAAGAAAAGTCCTTCCAAAGGAAAACCAAGTCCCCAAGGGCAACCCAGTCTTTATCTACACACTAAAGTCCAATTTTCTACTCTAAAAGAATACAATAATTGAATAATGTCCCACTTAGCTTGACATTAGATTTCTAGTAACCTCAGCTCTCCAGAACATAGCCTTGAGACCCTACAAATAGCTGTTACAAAACATTTAAAGTAAGCCCAGGCACTTGAAATTTAACTCAGAATCTTATTGAGTCCCATTTATTGTAACCAAACTTCTTAAGAACCTTATCTGCTTTTCCATCCTACAAAAGATTTGAAGAACCAGTCTACAAAGAGATGGGCAGGCTAACAGAGGCACATGGATAGAGTTGAAAAATGACAGCCTGTCAGTGAGGAATAAGACACAAAAACAAACAAATAACAACAACAAAAACACAAAACATTTGCTGGCTTGTACTGTGTATCTACAGCATACAAGGATGAATGATCAGGTGACCCAGAAACATGGAAAAAAGGGAAAAAAAACGTATTTGCTCTGGTATCCTTGCACAAAGCATGGGAAGAAATAATGCATTTTTAAAATGTCCACCAAAAATGGTAGAAGTAAACCGGAGCTTGAAGACATAAATTTCAGTTATATGAAAAAATAAATATATCATATTACTTATGACAATACTAGAATATAGTTAAGTGCATTATGATCATATACACAAGCACAATTGTCACTTTTATTTATTCAAACTTCACTAAATCAGAAACCATACTGATTCAGACAGTGGTTAGCCTAAAGTTGACCTTTACTTAGCAAAGTCATTGAAGAAATCAGACTACAAGGGGATAGTTAAAATAAATGAAAAGTGAGAGGTCGCCAAGCATTTGGAAAGAGTCTACATCTATCCTGTATAGACTACTTTTCAATGCTAATTATAAATTATATTTTTCTATTCATTAAAGCATGTTAGGCATCTTTTCATCTATTGATCCAAATGAATGAATCTAAACTCTCTCATTTAGTTTTAATTTCAGAACATTTCAGTCCTGACTTATTAGCAAGAGATATACCAGAAGTGGATATAAACCCATTTGGTAGAAAGAGGGAAATTAAAATTGGTCCTAAGGGAATTTGATATGGAACTTCTGAAAATTAAGACTTCATTTGAAATAAGCACATCCTTGCTTTCTTTAAAGCTTGTCTTACATAAGAAGTAGGGTGCACTTCCTAAGATGTTTGTGCATCCTGGGACTCATAATGATAGGTACCTAATACATGGTAATTGATTGACTGATAGAATCTTGTGCTCCTTAAATCTGAGGAGCCAAAATAATCCTTTCTCATTCTATATACTGCATTTCCTCTGCAGCAGTTCTCTCAAATGGACACTCATACTCACAAGTTGAGGTCCCCAGAAGATGTTTCACTACTTTCCCCCTCAGGGTTATAAGAATAATTATTCCAACAGTCTGAGAATTTCTAGTATTGTCATAAGTAAGTCCCCACCCCTGTATTCTCCATTAACAGCTAGCTATCAATGATCAATTAGCAGGTTCAAAAGGAATTTACTGAGAAGATATAGCAAGAAGAATTGAAAAAAAAATCATTCTTACAAAAATTCCCCCTCACCTCTTTTATAATAAAGTTCCTGAGGAATGTGGGCTAAAACTTAAATTAATGTGGTAGACATATACAGACCTCATGTGGCAAAGGAGAACCTTCTAGTCCTAGCCTCCTCCCTTCAAGAAGTCCTCTTACAATGTCCCTTAGGGTATAACCCTGTGCCTGCTGGGTTAGTGAGATGAGATTCCTGAAGGTTTTCTTGAGTCCACAGCCAGCATTTTCCCCTTAAAGGTCTGTGTTCACTGAGGCTTGCCAATTTCCTTTGGGTGACTGTCTTTTCACCTCTGCAGAAGCTTCCAAAGCCATCAGCCACTGGTGGCTACTGCTACTACTCTATTCTTTCCAATTGCTGCTGTGACCTCTGGGTCCTGTGAATTCTCAAGGTTCTTCCTGAATGCATCTGCCTTGAAATATGAGTTTGCTTAAGATCAGACGAGAAACACACACACACACACACACACACACACACACACACACACAGAGTAGCAGTAGCAGCAGCTGCCACCGCCATTTGTCTCTAATTGCATCCATTGGTTGGGGTGGGAGGGAAGGATGAGCAGGGGAGTGGGGAAGACATCCTTTACCTAAATCTTCACACAAGCTCAGAATCCTGCCTCCTAGAAACTAAAAAGGAAAGAGAGAGAAGGATGAATAGGTGTGCTGGCCCTTTTTGTTTTGCTTGCTCAGTTCCAGCCTACCAACTCCCCAGTCATCAATTCTTACAACTCTGTATTTAATTAAACTACAATTGTCCTAACACAGTATCAACCCCTGAGCCCTGAATGAACAGAGCCAGTAACACTTTATGTTTCCAAATGGTGACTTTGTCAAGAAGCAGGTTGGGAATATCTACAAATACTTCAAGGACTGTCTCTCATAGGCTAGCCTACCTCCATTACAGTTAAATAGATGTAAAACTCTAATAAAGTGGGATGAACTTAGAGACTTGTGGTTGAGTTATCTAATCCCCTCTTAGCCACTAAAGAGGTCAAACTGTCAACCTCAGTGTCATTCTTCTCATGAAGCAACTGGAGGCACAGTGGAAATAGGGCCCTGGGGAGAGTGAGGAAGACCTGAGTTCAAATGCAGTCTCATAGTAGCTGCATGACTCTGGGCAATTCACTAAATCTCTGTCTCAATTTGCTAAACTGTAAAATGGGGAGAATAACAATACCTTCCTTGCTGGGTTGTCCTAAGAATCAAATGAACTGATATTTGTAAAAAATACTTAGCACAGTGCCTGCAATATAGTAGGCTTCATATAAATGATTATTTATTACTTTATCTTTCCCTTCCTTTATATGTAAAATGAAGGATTCCAATGAGAGCAGTGATTGTCCAGGTGTCTA
The DNA here is from genome assembly GCF_016433145.1 of Gracilinanus agilis. Classification (NCBI taxonomy): domain Eukaryota; kingdom Metazoa; phylum Chordata; class Mammalia; order Didelphimorphia; family Didelphidae; genus Gracilinanus; species Gracilinanus agilis. The sequence goes on from NC_058130.1 coordinate 397,977,662, forward strand.
GGGATCTGTAAGGCTTTCTAAGATTCTTTCCAAGAGATCCACAAAAAAAAAACTATTTTCAAAAGATATTTTATTTTCTAATAAATTTTCTAAGATATTTTAATTTCTAATACAGCATCTTCATATGTCTTTTTGAAATCATCAATTTCTTCATTTCTTACAGCAAATTGGTATTTAATTATGTTCATATACCACAGTGAATTCCAACCATTTCTCAAGTGATAGATATTACATTAATTTCCAGTTTCATTTTGTTTGTTTTTTTATTGTTTTTTTTGCCACCACAGAAAAATCTGCTATAGATGGTTTTATATACAAGAGAACACAGAATGAAGTAGAACCAAAAAATAATTTATGCCATAACAACAATAAGAAAGATAAATTGGGGGGAATTCTATAAACTGAAGAGTGAAATGAGCAGAAACAGGAGAACAATTTATACAATGACAAAATTTCAAAAGCAAATAATTTTCAAAGCTAAAAGAACTATAATCAATGTAATGATCATTCATGACTTCAAAGAACCAGTAATAGAACATGCAATCCACTGCAGAGAGGTGATGGATTTTGGACACCAAATGATACGCTTGTGTGTGTGTGTATGCAAATATATGTGTGTGTGTGTGTGTGTGTATAGCCATTAAAGGAATTTGTTTTGTTTCATTATGCATATGTTACAAAAATTTTGTTTTTCTTTTCTTCTTTCAATGAGTTAGGGTGGGAAGGAGAGAAAATTGATTTCTAATATTTTTCTAATAGGGAAGTATAAAGGTGCTAGAGAAGTGGAGTTTTGCATGAACTTTCAGATGAGGTAGCTGAACAATCACTTTTATTTAACTGTCTTACTTTGTTACGAGATACTTTCCACAAAGGGGTAGTAATCAGCAGGGGTTGAATAAAATTTTTTTCAGAAGTTTCTAATATGGCAAATGTTGATAGATTTAACCCATGGAAACCAAAACTTTAGGGTGGGGAGGGTTCTCAATATCTGGGTTCAAAGACTAAAAAGTTTGAGACCCACTGGTCTAGACTGGTTATAAGATCTGTTTCAGCTCTAAGTCTGAAGTTATTTGCCAAAAGAAATAAAGTTTCCTGATGGATTGACAACCATGTAAGCATGTATATCTAAGGAAGTCCTGGTTTCCCTTTCTTGCTCAGTCCCTTACTCTCCTTGATTCTCCAGCATAACAATATTTTTATTTCATATAGTGCCTGCAGCAAGCCAACTCCCTGCTTCCCCTGCTCTACCAGATATCTCCTCTGTGACTCTGGAAGAGAGAACGTTTTCATATTCTTTTTGAAAAGGGAGCCCAACCCTGCCTAGAACCCTGCCTAGGAGACCAAAGGAGCTGACTCCTGCCTGAGGTGCCTGGCTTGAAGATTTCTCCATTTTTATGGCAGGGAATGTAATTCCTTCCCTCTTTCTCTTCTGGGAAATGCCCATGTTCAAACCTGACCCTAATTAAAGGATTCTAAAAGAAAAAAAATCTTTAAAAAAGGCTATTTGTGAATATTCATCCACTGTCTCTTCTGAGTATTTCAAATAATGCCTTCCAATAAATAAAACACAAATGATAATGTGAGCGGTTGGAGCTCTTAATTGGCTGAATCTATCTAAGGCAGAATGAGGGAATGTGTTAATCAAGACATTCCTATGTGACTTTAATGTTGAGTGGCTAACAGCTCCATTGGTAGAGGGGGGTCAGGGCTTTTGGGGGCCAAGAAAAAGAGCAAGTTAAAGGAGATTTCACAAGTGGAATAATCTGTATGCATCTACATTGACTTAAATACCACAGCCACTGCACATAATTGTAGCTCACTCATAATCACCATCTAAGTCTGAAGTGCATGGGACACATCACTTCTAACCCATCCCTAAGAAGTATATGGATGTTTGGGAAGGTTGCTGGAGTGGAGAGGAAAACTGACATTTACTTAAAGCTTTACAGTAACAACTCATCTTTTTTTGAGATATCTCATTTGATCTCATGACAAGTCTGAGAAGATTGTTTTAAAATTTTCTTTGTCATTTTTCTTTTCTCTTTAACTAAAGTATATGTTCTTTGAAGGCAAGAATTGAGCCATATACTTCTCCTAGTACCTATCTAGCACTGGGTTCACTAGATACAAAGTGGGCACTTAATCTTTTATTAAATTACAGTGAACATCTGGGCCTAGGAGATCATCTGTTCTTCTCTTTCCTCGTGCCAAACTTCTTAATTCACTTAGCAAATGGGAGAAGAAAAATGAAGGAAGAAATTTGCTGCTAGATATCACAGATGCTCAAAGTAAAAAATTTCACACTGAATGAAAGGATGCTAGAAGTGGAAGGAACCTTGGAGAACATCTAGTCTAACATTCTCATTCTAAAGAAGAAAAAATAATAGTTAGTAGTCCTTTCTCTGCTTCTTCTGTGGCTGTTTGAGTAAAGATACCTTAATTTTGACTTCGCTTTAATGAATTGTCCTTCTTGTGATCTCTTGTTGACATCAAAGGAAGTCTGTTCACATAAGAACATGTGTTAAGAAGGCAGGAAATTGGACTTCATGCTTATTCACTCCCAGAACCCAATATCAGTCCTTAAAACAGGAATCCATGATGGGCTAGATTTCTTATAGAAATATAAGATGAGGAAAGTCCAAAATCTCCTCTAGCCTTGACCTTAATTAGTGAAAGAAATTTCTCTTGGGAAGGTACAGGGAGTGGCTAGAGGCAACAATGACTTTCATAGGTAATCTAAACTGCACATGACAGTCTTTGCTTTTTGTTTTTTTTGTTTTTTTTTTTGTGTGTGTGTTTTTTTTTTAAAGGACAATTTCTCAAGATCATGTCTTTCAAAGTTTCCTTTTCCTCAGATCTTTCAGGCCACTATTTAAAAGAGGGAGAAATATAGCCTGGTGTGATAGTATTTCAATTGTATTTTGGTAGTGCTAAGAGATTTTCCATGATGGGGCAGCCCTTTGGCTCCTCTGCCTTTGAGGCATGAAGGGAAAACTGGAACACGAAACTAAAGGCTTCTACAAGACAAGGTCCAGAATACCAGACTGCACTTTGACCTTATTGGATAAGTTACTTTATATCAGTTACCTTACGTACCTGATTCCTTCCAATGGGCTTGTTTCACTGAATCTTTGGAAATACATTCATTTCCTTGGAAAGTATATAGATATAGCTGTCAATTCATAGAAGACTGAGGTTTTTTTTTTTATTATTACTTCTTGTCACTCAGATCCCAGTAGTCTTTCTGTCACCACTTAGATGCTGACCTAGGAAAAGGAATAGAGTGTAGGGAATCCAAAATGACACATGGTTTGTGATTGCAATGAGCATACGCTCCAGAACAAAGCCTGCAGAATTAGATTTATCCAGAATTCATAGGAACAAAAAGGAAAGAAATAAAGAATATTCTCCTTTGATGAATTAATGCTTTACTTTTGTCTAACAATGGTGGCGATGTCTTATTGCTATGTTACTTTAAAAAGCCTTGTTTTTTCCTTTTGTTTTTAATGTATACTCCGGAAAATAATGTGCTGTCCTGAGCAATTATTAAAAAATGAATAACATGCTATAACAGTGAAAGAAAATAAGTGCTAAATGGAAGCTTAGGGGGGCCTGTAATGCAAGGTAGCTAACAGAAACTTTTTGCTTCTGCAATTTCTAATGGTCACAAAACGTCAGTTAAACATCTTAGAATGTTCAGAAAGTCAGTTAGAACTTAAAGCGATAAATAAATAAAGAGGAAGTTCCAACTTTTGCCTTCTGGCTTTCGCTGTGACTGGAGGCTTTTGCTTTGGCCTTTTGGCTTTGGCTTACTTGCTTCTGCCTTGGCCTGTGCTTATTTTGTTTTGGGGAAATTTGGACCTATCTCATTTCTCTGAACCTCTCCCTGATCTCCCATCTCCATCCCTCCCCTTCCCTGATTTTCCCTTTGGGTTCTGGTTGGAAGGGAGGGCTTGATGATTGAACATTGTGGGTTTTAGTTTCTTTAGATAATTGGAGTATCCTCAAATAAGTTATCCCTAGGTTTGATAAAGACTTTATTTAAAAGGCAGTCAAATCTTCCTGACTGGGAGAGCCAGTTGCTCTCTCTGTCTAAATCTCTCCGCGACCCATCCCCCTCCCTCACCCCTGTCTCTAGCAGCATTTAGAAAATCCTAAACCCCCTCCCCTTCTGACTGACCCTGGTATTAATAAATCCCCTTGTTACCTGTTCAAACCCTGTGGTGAGTCATTGTGTCGAAAATTAAGACAAGGGCCAAGAGGAAAGAATCATTTTCCTTTATTTCTTAAGACAACTGGGGCATCCATCTTGACAGGAAGTACCCACCTTCAAGACTTCCTCCAGCCATCAGTTTGACTGGCAGGGAGGGGCCCTCTCAACCCCTCCCTCAAGAGACTTTGAAACTAACAAGAGAAACCCTCCAGTCAAGCCTAAACATTTCTTACTGGCCCTAGTTTCCTCCCTGTATTCTTTGTCTCAAGCCTCTGAGAATAAACCTGTTTGAGCTGCCCTCTCCTACATACCCCATTTCCCTTATCTCCTATATACCTTCCCTTACCTTCATTTCCTCCCCAAATCACCTTAAAATCCCTTATTCCCTTTTATCCTTCCTCACACACACCCACTCTACTCAACTTATTTACTTTCTTTTTTGATAACAGTATTCATATAGAAATGGACAAACCTGGGGATATCCAATAGGAAAAAATTGCTCAGTGGTATGGACTTAGGGATCTTGAGTATTGTTACGATTAAAAATAATAAAGACTGATATAAATATAGAAATTAGTAGTTTAATTAAAGCCAGGGTCATGCTGGTAAAATATATATAAGACCACACACCTGTAAGTATTCACATTGCCTCAGTCATCTTTACCTTTAGTGTCACGCCCCCCTCCCCCAGCTAAGAGAGCGACTTCCTCCTCCCCCAGGAGATTTATTCCCCTCTCTTACATCATCATACTTCCTGTTTGCCATGAGGAATCATGGGAAATGTAGTTTCAAAGTCCCCCATATGTCCATAGGTGTCTGCTAGGCACTTCCCTGAATTTTAAACAAACATTTCCCCCTGAGGTCAGGCAAAAAAAAAAAAAAAAAAGGCTGGCCCTTTTTTCTTCCCTGGATCTGTAAACATAGACAACTTCTAAATTTCAGGAATTTGGGGGATAAAAGAAATGGATAAACAAATGGATAACTAGACGCATTGACAAAAAACCAATTTGGGGGCAGTCCCCTATTGGCATAACATGTACAATTAAAACAATACATTGAACTCAATTTCACTCCCCATAATTTCAATTAACTGCACCCCAAGGTTCAAATTTTGGTCTTCATGGTACAGTGAACGCTTTTCAGGCATCTTCATGGTGTGTTCACCAAACAGGTTCGTTGTCTGGATTCTGGGGAGATGGCAAAATCCTTATCCTGAAATTATTCTCAAAATAATTTAAACTTTACAGTATAAAGCTGATGGCTGGCTCATGCCAGTCTTGAGGATTGGCAGGAGCATTTGTCCAAGGCTCTTCATTTGGCTATTAGAACCCCAGAATCCTAGATTTAGAAGGGAACCCTCTGAAAGTCATAAAATATACCGCCATCTTTTCTTAGACATATCTAAAGCCATCCAAAGCCAGGTCTTCTCAATACCAAGTAACTATTTACAAAACAGAACATTGAATTCAGCCAACTTTGCATTTACTGATCACACTGTGCCCAGTCCTATGTTAGATGCTTGGAAATAAGAGAGGTAGAGTATAGGACAGTAATGGTGAACCTTTTAGAGTGGCAGGTAAAATGAGAAATGATGGGAGAGGGGGAGAGAAACAGCCTTACCCCACATTCCTCTGGTTTTCTAGTAACAAACTCTGGAGAACTCTGTGCTGGGGCAATGGTGTATGTGCTCACAGAGGGGGCTCTGCATTCCCCCTCTGGCACACATGCCATAGGTTCACCACCATAGGTATAGGACATAACTATTTGTCTCAAGATGCCAACAGTCTCAACCGGAAGGTAAGATTACCCCCAAAAGACATAGTTTATAATACTAGCATTTCCCCAACAAAAAGTCAGTTTTATTATAAAATTTATTTCATCATTTTTTGGGGGAAATTGTGATGTTTATCAGATTGATAATATATATGCTGCATAAATTTCCAGCTATTCTTCCATTCACTTCCTCCACCATTACCCCAAAATACATATTCAATCCATAATATAGTACAGCTCCTGGTACATAATGAGTAATTAACAAAGATTTATTCCTTGATTGAATTATAGCATATCTAGAACTAGTCTGAATTATCAATTCTGGTTCTTCTATCCTTCTTTTGAAGAGGAACGATGACCACGCAGAGTGATGTCTTAACTTGTGTCTGAATTGGGCTTAAGTAAGACAGAGTTGCACAAATAAACCAGTTTCAATCTCTTCCAAAGTCATCAAAGTCCAAGGCAAGGCAAAAGTCACATAGACTGGCAATGGCCTAGGACACAGTGAGTGACCTTCAATGCCTGACCAAAGTTTAAATACTACATAGCCCCTGCTTCAGCTGCCTTCCTGGCTGTTGGAACAAATTCTTATGAACTGCTCATTCCTTAGGGAGAAATCTTCACATGCTTGGGGTAGATATCTCCTTACCTTACCAATGGGTTTGAGTTTCTCTGGTGTGAGTGCTTGCTGAGTCCATTTCAGTGCTGCTCATCTACTTTGGTGTCCACTTTTCACCCAACTATCACCTGTGGCTCCAAGAAGCTGCAGCATATGGAGCAGCCCTACCTCATTTGCAATATATATTTTTAAAGTACCAATCTTTTTCCTCATGTCTGACATCAATCTCAGATCTCAGCCATTTCTTTATGGTTCTCTGTTCATTGATTACCATTATGAAATATGTGTTTGAATAGTCTAACAGTTTGTGTGTATTGTATTCATTTAGTTACCCATTCATATTAGAGAAATCTTCATTTTCTTTTTTATTCTCTGTGTTTCCAGTCTGACTGGGGATATCTATATGACATCAGTGGAAGAGAAAAGAAGTGATTCAGAGCCAGTTCTATCACTAAATCAGAAGCCAATATATACATATATAGAGAAATAGAAATATATACTCAGGTATCATAATGCCATGCTGTTGGTCCTCATATTTAGCTAGTTTCCCCTAATTTAGAAACTAGATTATTTTCCTTATTTATTTTCTTCCCAGGTTCAAAAGTAATCAGTGGGCACATCTTGATATTTCTTTATTAGTTCCAAAATTGCAACATCTCTTTCATCATTTAATCAATTACATCTCTTGTTTTCAAATATTATTTAGTCATATAATTATGCTTGGAGAAACCTGTTTTCTCATAAACTTTTTCTCATCTCTCTCTTTCTACATCAAACTCCCCGATTTCCTAAGCTTAAATAAACATCAAGGTTACTGGATACACTTGTGTAATCAACAATAAAGACTTAAAAGATTTCTTTATAATACATCAGCTATTGAAAAGATCATATCCAAATTCACCTTTATGCATCATTACACCTGATGACTTCTCAGTTCTGAACATATATCTCATCATTCAGTTCTCTCAGAATACAAATTTAATTCTCTTCTCAAGAATTCTAGTTACAATTCTTTCTGAGATCAGGATTAGACTCAGCTCTCTCAAGAAATTAGTCCTTTTAGTCCTTTTCCTCTTTCCTCTCTTCAGACATAATCATTAATAGTCTCTTAAGAATAATAATTAAATTCTCATATCCCTAAAGACTCCTTAAAGAATAACAATTAAACTGTCACTTCAAGATTGTATTACTTCTTAATGATACAATCTTTGTGGGAAAGGCTATCAACGATTGGTATTGTTGCTGCTATTACTCTTCCACCTCTCCCGAAAATGCTCTACTTGTACAATATCAACTTACATTCCATCACCAACTCTGTTGCCCAACCAATTCTTCATCCCCTGTGTACTTGCAAACTTTAAGAATTGTTATGCCAATTTTCTGATTCTTTTCCTTCTGCTATTCTGGTAGAAAATAATTGGAGAGCCAGAGATGGGGGAGACAATTAACATCCTTTACTACCTGAGTTCAAGAATTTTTTGGCTCCATTTCTCCAAAAAAGATTACTGAGGGACATAGGAACATGATGAAGAGTTCAGGACATTATTTTCACACGTACTTTTTTCAGGTCTAATTTTCACATTGTTCTGTTCATCATTGCTAGAGATAGATTCCAATTTTATCCTCTTCTCTTTTAATTCAATTGCTTGCAACCTGGTTTCCCCATTCATGACCACTTTGCTGAAACTCCCTTTCAAAGTTCATCACTGACATCTTACTTATTAAATTTAATGATTTTTTCTCAGTTCTTGTCCTCCTTAACCATCTAGAGCATTTAGAAGAGTTCAATGGAAAGAGCACTGGCTCTAGATTCAGAGGACCTGAGTTTAAACTTGTCTCTAATTCTTACTATCTGCGTTATACTAAGTAGGTAACTGGCCACCAGTTTCCTCGGATGTGCGATGAAGAGGTTGGACTTTGGACCCTGCTTTTCTTTCTGGCTCCAACTCTATAATTCTATGATTATCTCCTCCTTCTGATATTCTATCCTCTCTTGGCTATTGAGTTGTCACACTATCCACCTTACTACTCTTAGAAGTTTAAATTTCCTGAACTATTCCTTCTCTCTTTTTTCATAGTATATACCTTTGTTTTTTATTTAAAATTATTTATTTATTTATTAGTCCTTCTCTCTTTATTATATTCTCAGCCACTTAAGGTGGGTGTTTCACAGGTTTCTCTCCTTTGACTTCTCTTTATTTTTTTCTCTACATTCTATTCCTTGACGCTCTCATTCACTTTCAACGCTTCAACTATTAGCACTTTGAAGATAATTTTCAAATCTTTGAACTTAGGAAGATTTATTAGTCCTGATTTCCCTTCTGAGCTTTAGACTCACAGCACATGGCTTTTCCATGGATATTTGGGTTCATTTTGGAGAGAATGTAATGGAGTGAGGATTGGTCTGGGTGTCAGAAAGACCTAGGTTTAGGAGGCAGCTAGGTGAACCAACAGATTGAGATCCAGGCCAAGGGACAGGAGGTCCTGGGCTCAAGTCTCAGACATTTTCTAACTGTGTGATCCTGGGTAAGTCACCTAAACCCCATTATCTAGTCCTTCCCATTCTTCTGCCTTGGAACAAATACACAGTATTGATTCCAAGAAAGAAGGTAAGGGTTTGCTTATTGGTTTGTTTTTAAAGGAAGAAAGACCCAGATTTGAATCCTTCCTCAGAAACTCATTACCTGTATGATGTCATTAAGTCACATCATGTTTTGACCCTTTTTTTCTCAGGTATAAGACTGATTGAATTCAATGACTTCTAAGGTTCCTTCCAGGTCTAAATCAGTGATCCTGTGATCCTATCAACTATCTCCCAATATTTCAGTTAATCAGTTAATTGTATGATAAATACCTGCTATATTCTTGGCACCATATTTTGTGCTGGGGATACAAATACAAAAAAAATATGAAGCATTATTTATCAAAAGGATATCAATTCTCATGATATCTGTTATGATGATAATAACAGATAATTTGGAGAAGCAGATAAATGTGTCAGAGCCAAATAGAGCTTCAAGTCAAGGGCCACAGATTGACAGGCTTCAGTGAGGAAAGGAGGGGGCTAAACACTCCTGGCTCTCAAACCCCTCCCCCTCTAACAGTTGCTGTTTCAGTTGGGTATGAAGACAGGATCAGATCCTGGTAAGTTTCTGTTATGGCGGAAACCCCAATGATGTTCCTTTTCTTTAATTTATATTCCTCACAGGTGAGTTAGATGAGTAAGTAGAAGCTAGTTATCTAACTGTTGAGGACAGAGAAGATCTTCTTAAACTGGCAGCAGACAGGATTCAAACTAGATGTCCAGACTGAGTTGTGAGTATTCCCCAAATAATTTCCCAGGCACCGATTTGAAGGTAATGGTTATATTAGGAAATAACAAGGAAAACTAGAAAGGTTAATGAGGGTTTTAGGATAATGAAAGGTGACCCTGAACTGTGAGCTGAAGCTGCCCTTCCCCCCTCCTCACAGGAGGGGATGAGGCACTTAACTAAAACTGGCACTCTTGCTATTGATGAATATCTACATAATATATGTTGTAATGAGGTTGATATAAACTAACCCTACTAAATAGGCTAATCCTTAAATAGTAACCACACTGGCTATGCCACTATGGCTTCTCAAGTGAACCCCCAAGTGTGGAGTAGTCAGCAGGGTGTCTGCTCACTTCAACCTCCACAAAGAAACTGTCAATTCCTCTCAACTGCCCCCTCACCCAAAGTTCTCCCGGAGGGTCCCCTGGAATTCTGGGTGAGGCTGTCTCTGTATCTTTGCAGGGATTCCATGCTTTGCATCTCCACACAACATATCTCAAACTAAATATACCTCAACTGGAAATTTGTCTGACCTGCCCCACCAACATCCCCTGCCCCAATCCTCTCTTGCTTCTGTCTAATGTCACTCTTTCAGTGTCACTACTATTCACCCAGCATCCCGTATTTGCAAAAGCTGTCTTACCTATGGCTCTTATCTCTCCTTCATCTCTCACATCCAATAAGTTACCAGTCAGTCTCCTCTCACTATAACTATGCTTAGTTGATACATTGAAATGTATCCCATGCTTCCCATATTACTTTTACCTCAGGTGATGAAGCTTCTGACAAAGCAGGTGTCCCTGGAATGAATCCTCTTTGTTGTCAGTAGAGGCACCACTATTTCAAAAAGCCTTCATCTTTGAGGGGTTCCTTTGCATTCAGTTTTTTTGTACCTTAATTAAAAGGTCCCCAAAAGCATTTTCACATCTAAAAGAGTAACATGAAATATTAATTCCTGGCATTGGGAGTGCATGAATGCAAGCTAATAAATTCACAAATTCAATTACCACAAACTATCAGATGTCTTTCTGTTTAATTGCTCTGGATTACTCTTTAGACATCATAATGAAATTAATAGAACATGCTAGTGATCAATAGAAATGGATTAATTGATTAATCACTGACACATAGTTAGATTCTTCCATCTCTAGGCTATATTATTTATTGCCATGTAGTTCCAGAGCAAACACCTTTGAAACAGGAAGAGAGGGAAGCGTTTTGGACATTATCCAAGGTTCAGTGTGGGGTGATAGGGCTCTTTGCATATATATGGGGTATGTCACCCTTGAAGGGTAAGCATTATGCTGCTCATTAATATATTATCAAGGACTCTTCATAAGTGAAAGAAACACAGTCATCCTTCATGGTTGAGTTATTGTATTTATTCCGGGAAGATTTATTAAAAATTAACACTGTATCATTTTACATTTTTGGTACCTGACAGTCCCTAAAAATACACAGAGTGATGCGTATTGGTATAGGTTTTTTTTTAAAAACTTGCTAAATATTTAAAGATCTCTACATTCAAAAATAAACAATCCCTTCCTCTGCACTCATTCTCAGTTCTGACTCCTGCTTTTCCTACTCTTCTAGGTATCAGGTAAGAATGAGAGCTTCATAGTCTGTCTAATGCAATGGCTTAGTGATGAAAGCAGTGACTGTTTTTAAAGTCAGAAGCTGCATTACTAGAACGTATGTTCCATACATGAATTTAACAATTAGGAAAGCTATGTGGCTATTCTCTTCCTCAGTATAGCAAAATAGATAGGGCACTGATTGGTTCAGGAAGATATGGGTTCGAATCCAACCTCAAACATCAGTTTGAAATCAGTGTCTAGGAGATTTCCTGAGAATATATAATAATAAATCGGATATATATCATATGCATGACCCCTCCAACTCATTCCTGTGCTTTTAATAGCACTCTAGATAAAAGTATTTTGGAAGAGAGTTTCGTCTCTTCTTAATATTAAATTCAGAACTTAGTTATATATCCAAATTAATATTGGCTTCCCATGATATCCAACAATGGATCTATATTACCTTTGAATTTAACTTAGTTTGGAAATATTATAAACAATAAAATATATGTATACTTAGTATATATACACATGTGGGTACAAACACGAGAGAGAGCAACAGAGATGATAATCTTTTCAAATTTACTTCTCCATGAGGTAGTAGTTTTTCCCCATTATATCAAATAGCATATTATTTTTACCTGTCTTAAATTTATGTTTCTCATACTTCAAAGGGCAACTCTTTCTATTAGTGTCCTAAGATCTGATAAAAATGGACACATCCATAATATCCATACCTAGGATATTATTGTCCTCCTTGGAATTTAAGTTCTGAGCTGGATGAGATGTTGGTAAATAATTATCTATTATAACACCTTTATCTTATAGGTGAAACCAAGATTAGGGGAGGAGGAAATCTGACTAACATCACTTAGTAAATTAATAGTGTATAGGGACAAGAAATTTGGTTTTCTGGCTCTTCACATTCTTCCCATTTTCCTTTTCAAGGCTGCTCATCCACCTTTGGTGTCCACTTTTCAGCCAACTCTTACCCATGGCTCCAAGAATCTGTAATTATAGATCATCCACTACATTCCAGGTCATTGTCAATTGTCCTAACTTTTCTCTTGCCACTGGACTTATGTGACTGTGAGAGTGAGTCTGATGACCATATGACTGTATCAATTAAATCCATTTCTCCAGCAAGTCAAGATATCACCTCATGATTTTCTCTTTGAAGATGAAGGACAAACAACAACAATAATTCTTCCCACTAGGGCATACTGCCTTCCATAATTCCAGGACCTATTCAGTGATTTGAGCCACAAGTGACAGAGTGAAGAGTCAGTGAACAACACACAAGACAGAATCACAGATTGGGAAAGGACTTCAAAGGCCATTTAGTCCAACCTTAATCTAGTCAAATAACCCCACCAATAGTATTATCTGATGAGTAATCATACAAATTATACTTGAAGAATCTTCAAAGATGAGAAATCCAGCCCATTCCAATTTGGAATAGCATTAAATATTAAATACCTTTCCATAAAACTATTTTTTTTCTCTATAACTCGGATCTATCACTACTAGTACTGTGTTCTGTGGTCAAGCAAAATATATCTAATCCATATTTCACATGGCATCCCATTAAATATTTTTAAATGACTATCATCATATCCTTCCTAAATCTCCTTTCACAGCACAGATCTCCAGTTTTCTCCAGCAGCTTTTAAGCAAAATTCTGATGTCCTTGTTTATTCTTAATGAGATGACTACCCTGCTGGTTATGATCATTTTTACAAAATGTAGCACCCAAAACAGTGCATAGTACCTCAGCTGTGGGCTGACCCAGGCAGAAAATAATAGTACTACCACCTCCTTTTCTTGAGACAATAGACCAGATCTCTGAATGCAACCCAAGGTCAAATTACTTTTTTTGGTGGCCTTACCACACTGTTTATATCAAGTTCACATAGCAATCTCCATTTTTCTCACATGAACTACTGCTACCTCAACTTTACTTTTTCCCTTTTACACACACACACACACACACACACACACACACACACACACGTGTGTGTGTGTGTGTGTGTATGTTTGATTTTTGAAACCTAAATATAATCCATATTTACTTTCCCTTTATTTGATTGAACACAGTGCTCTAATCTATTAAAATCCATTTGCATTCTGATCTTGTCATTGAATATATTAGCTAACATCACCATTTCATGTGACCTTAATTGAAAACTAGAACTTTAGTCTCTTAAGGTTAAAGTTCTAGATGACAATTAAAGAACACTGATTTGTCTCGGTGCATTGAAAGCCAGGCCTAGAGAAGGAGGTCCTGGATTAAAATTTGCCTTCAGATACTTTCTGGTTGTGTAACCCTGAGAAAGTCACTTAAATCTAATTCCTAGTCCTTACCATATTTCTGCCTTGGAACTGATACACCATATTGATTCAAAGATGAAAGGTAACGTGTTTTTTTTAAAGACTAAAGATAGACAAGTAGAGTATTCCACCAAAGAAACTAAAATAGCACTTCATGGGTAAATAGAAAAGTAAGGATCACAAAAGTCAAATAAAGGGATTCCTAAACTATAGTATAAGAAGCATACTGATTTTGCCATCAAAAGCCCTGAGCTTGTACCCTCGCACTGCTATTTAATAGCTATTTGACTTTGATCAAGTCGCTTACCTTTTCTGTTCTGTGTTTTATTAATCTGTAAAATGTGAATAGTAAAACCTTATATTACCTATTTCATACAGGTGGTAAGGTGGTTAAATTAAAAAATAAAATAAGTATTATTACTTGTTTTTAAGAAGATGATGAAAATTATGGTCTATGGTTCAATTGTAAATTTATTGTCAAAAGAAGCCTTAGGAGGCATCACAACCACTCCCTTCATTTTACAGATGAATTACTGTTTTGCTCATCGTTCATTTTCAAAAAGGACCAGCAACTGTACATGGTGGTCTTCACTTTCATGTGAACTGGATTTAAGTGATGCAGAACTACACAAAATCATCAGTCTCACTCTCTTTTCTAGAGTCAATGAAATCCAGTGGAAATACAAAATTCAGGATAACTGGTAATGGTCTGGAATACAGTGAATGACCTTGGCTTCCTTCAATGTCTTACCAAGATCTAACCACTCCACAATACTTGCTTCTTCTGCCATCTTGGTCATTAGAACAAATTGTTCTCATCCACACATTTTGGGGGAGAAGTCTTCATATGCCTGAGATAGACATCCCTTTAACTCACTCATGAGTTTGAGACTTACCTTACTCCAATCTGGTTTAGCCTGTCTACCAAAATGGAATCCTTCACATGCTACACCTTCCTAGAGCATCTGGTGGGAATTGGGTAATAGGTAGTCACCAAAGATAGATGGGTAGCCTTTAAAAGGACTCAGCAAGCCTTCATGCCAGAATTACTAATACTCCCTGGACACCCCATGTACCCCTATAGATGAGTAAACTTAGATGCAGAGGGATTAAGTGATTTGCCAATGACTACACAAGTAATGCCAGAGGTGAGATTTAAATCCAAATCCTTTGACTCTAAGCCAAATCATTTGTCTACCATGCCACTAATCTTAACTGTTGCTATTAATGCCCAACTAAAAGGTATTTCCCATTCTCCATAAAGGCTCTTCCACACCTTTTCATTTCTCCTGGAACCTCCCTTGGAGGAAACTATTACAAATTTGTTGCACATCCTCACCTGAACCTTAATTGCTTATTGTAACTCCCTTATTAATTCACTATTCAACTCTCCACAGTAGCTCTTCCAGACCTTTTCATCTTCCTCAAACCTCCTATGGATCCCCTTGCCCCATCACCTCAGCTGAGAAATTCACATCATATTTTACAAACAAAAACAAAATGAAGCCATTTGCCATGAGCTCACTTTTCTCCCTTCTTCCATATTTCATATCACTCAGAAGTTTTCTGCCACTTTCTCCTTCATCTCTGCCTCACATAAATACTTTACTCTTTACCGAGGTCTATCAGTCCACTTCAACAAGCTACTCTTTTTTATCCTGCCCCCTCTGTCATCCCCACTCTCACTTATTTTCAATTTCTGTCTACTGGCTCCTTCCTTATTATCTATAGACACACTTCTATTTCCCCCAATCTTAAAAAATCTTCACTTGATTCTTTCATCTCCACTAGGTATTATCCTATATCTCTTCTGAACTTTGTAACTAAATTCCTTGAAAAAGTCCATCCATGATAGGTATCTCCACCTTCTCTTCTCTCATTCTTTCTTTAACATCTTACAATCTAGATTTTGACTTCATCATTCCATTGCAACTGCTCTCTCCAAAGAAACCCATGTCTATAATGATCTAATTATTAAATGAAATGTCCTTTTCTCTCATTCTTCATTATCCTCAGTCTCTCACCTATTTGAAACTTTTAATTACCCTTTCCTTCTTAGTACTCTCTACTCCATAGGTTTTTGAGTTATCATTCCCTTCTTGTTCTCTTTCTACCAATTTGACTATCCATTCTCAGTTTTTGTTGGACCCTCATCCAAATCAATCTATCTAAAATGTATGTATATATACACATGTATAATATGTATGTATATATATGTGTATATATATACATATGTATAATATGTATGTATATATGTATATATATGTATATATATGTATATATATATATGTGTGTGTGTGTGTGTGTGTGTGTGTGTGTGTGTGTGTTCCATAAAGGTAGTTTTGGGCTGCTTATCTTCTCCCTCTACGCTACTTATATCTTAAACTCAAGAATTCCAAACTGAACTAGTTATCTTTCCCCATAAAACTCAGCTTACCTCCCTTTTTACTGTAGTGAGCAACAATAGTCTCTTACTCCTATAGTGTAATAAGTAGATAAAGTGGCTGATAACAGGGGAGCTGGTGGTACAAGTGTGTCACCTGGGCCTGAGAGCCAGTAACTTCAGTAGTGGGTGATTTGAGACTGTCAGGGATGTGTAGCCTGGGCTGTGATGCCCAGTCAGTCTCCCTGCTACCTATAGGCTCCTTTAAGGTGGAGAGTGAGGAGCCCCTCCCTGCTGGAGTGAAAGCAGAACTCAACAGGAAGTGAAGCTCACACACTTCCTGAGTAAAATGGAGGCTTGCCCAGTACTTCCTTTGGAGTCAAGTGGTTGCTATTCTCCTCTCTCCTCAGCCCCTTAGCCCAGGATGATGTTATGATAAACTACAGAAGTTCACAGTTTCAGGCTAAGGGTTTATTTTAACACAGAAGGGAAAACTGAAGCAAGAGGGTTTAGGGCTCTTGAGAGACTGTTGCTAGGGGCGACCAGCAAGTGTTGGCTATGGACCTAGAAGGTAAGGCCAGGCTGAGGGAACCAACCCTCAGCCAGAGATAGTTTAACACTGCCCTGATGTTGTTTGGTCCACCAGCTGGACAGATATAGTTGATGAATTGGTTTAGGGGTGTGTCCCTGTTGCTAGGCTGCCCTAATTTAATTCCTGCCCATGATCCACAACCCAACCTCCCTTCAATCTCCCTTCAACCTCCCGGGGTCCCCAAGGGAAAGTCAGGGGTAGTTGAGTGTCTGGGTGAGGTCAAAGAAATCAGAACCCCCAGGTTGGTTCTGCAGGGGTTTTTATAGTCTCAGCTTAAACTGTCAGCTCCTGGGACTAGCAGGTGCCAGGACAGAGTTCCATTCTCCTAAATGACAGGATTGCCTCAGGTAATTTTGCAAATGATAGAGATCTTCCATAAATCCTGCATTACAATTAGCATACAACCTAGGTATTTGTTTGCTCAACTCCTCTCTCTCTAACCCTCCACTACCAATCTGTTGCCAGGATCAGTTGATTTTACTTTTGAAACATCTCTCAAATACATCTCCTCTATTCTGGTGCATGCCCTCATCATTTAACAAATGGATAATTGTAATAGCTTATTGGTGGGTTGAACTATCTCAAGTTTCTCACCACTCCAATTCGTCCTCTATTTAGCCACCAAAGAAATTTTCCTAAAGAGCAGATCTAAAATAAGGGAATATAAGAAGAGATGAAAAGAGAATAAGAATAATACATGCCATGATTACATTCATAAAGAATAATAGCCCCACAATCAAGAGAAAAAAGTATCTAAGAAAGCAAATCCAAAGGGAACTCAAAAGCAGATATTTATACTAGCATACACATATAATTTATATGTTTTAAAACAAAATATAAACAATGTGGAGTTTTTGTTTCTATGTATAATTTTTATGCATTTGTTTTTTTTTGTTTTGTTTTTATCCTGGGACTCCATTCTAGGAGCACAGGACCACAACCAGTAGGCAATGGGACACAGTTGCTCAGGGTCACCCAGCTGGGAAGTGTCTGAGCCCAGACTTGAACCTAGGACCTTTCGTCTCTAGGCCTGGCTCTCAATCCACTGAGCTAGCCCAGCTGCCCCTACTTTAGGTTACAGTTTCTTTAGCAGATGTAGTTTTTACAGGGTGGGGTTGCTAGCCCCACGCCCAACCCTCCTCCTTTTTTCATCCGGGCTAGGGACCATCCTTAGCCCAGGAGTGGTAAGTGCATTTGTTTAGTTAAACATTTTTGTTGGTGATGGCAGTCACTAAGTACATAATAATAATTTTTAAAAAGACCAAGTCTGACTATGTCATCTCCTTCCCTCCCCTCCCAAATGTCCTCCCCCCAGAATCAATAAATTCCATTAGCTCCCTATCCCTTAAAGGTGAAATACAAAATCATCTGTTTAACAAAGTCCTTAGTGACCTAGCCACATCTCATTTTTTCAGTCTGCTTATAGCTTACTTCATAGCTCATATTATTTAATCGAGTGGCACTGACTATCTTCTTTCATGAATAATACACTCCATTTCTTGGTTCTAGGCATTTTTTGGTAAAGATATTTTATTTTACCAATGAATTAAAATTTACCAATGTAATTGTAATTACAAGATTATGAGATTTTAGTTGGGACCTAAAAGGCAGTTGGGGAAGTTAGTATGGGGAATTATGGAGGGAGGGCATGGGGATATGGTGGAGAACTAAAGAAAATTCCTGGAGCCAAATGATAGAGTGCTTTATTTGTGAAAGAGGCAGGTTATGAAGGACTTGTAATGTCAAGCATTTATTTATATTTAATGCCAGCATTCTGTATATTGTCCTGTATTCAAGAAGAAGCCACTAGAGTATATTAAGTGGGGAAAAGGGATAACATGGTTGGAAATTTTCTTTAGGAAATCACTTTGGTTAATGAATAAAGTATAGCTTGGAGAGGGGAGGGAGAGTAATTATGGTTGTTTCACAGAAATTGTGGAATCCAAATGGATTAGAGACGTCACTAAGTAAATTCTCTATGTTCAGCTTACACTTACACATAAACCCACTCTCATACTTTAACCTGAATTACCTTAAACAATTAATAGAATGCCAGAATTAAAAGGGACCTTGGAGATCAGCTAGTACTCTCATCTCTTATTTTACAGAAGAAATAAATTGAGTTTCAGAGAAGGGAAGTGATTTGACCAAGGTCATATAGCTAGATGATGACACTCAGTTTTTAGGACAATTGGTTCTTTAAATCAGAGTTCTTTCTACTTCCCTACATCTTGTTTTATAAATATCAAATAATAGCAGAATCTAAATCATTTTGTTTTTATTTTTGAAAAATTGAAAGATTCAACAGAGTTTATTGCAGAATTGTTTCCTCATATTTAAAAAGCACACTCAAATGTATAAATGATTTTTTCAGCCTCAGGAACTTGCTTTGCTGAAGCAGTTATACAATCTGTCTCCCACTTGATAAATAAGTCTGGGGGAATTGACTGAAGCACTTAGAATCCAAATAATTTGTCAAAATAGTGAGTTTCATAGGTGAAATTCAAGCTTGTCTTCCTTACTCCAAGCCCAGCAATGTATTCTCTCTACCAAGCTACTTCTCTTTAAAAAGTATAAGTGTCAAAATGTATATGGAACCTGTTGTCTAGGGAACCAGGTTCTGGATTTATATTAATTGGAATCAAGCATGATACCTTTCCTCAATAATTTATATTTGGTTGATTTCGCCTCTACCCAAGGTTCTCTCTGAGATATCCCAAGGTATTATATAATTATAGCTCATATAATATTTGTTCTATAATTGCATAGACAGAATATCTAATTCCTGCATAAGCATGAAAGGTAACAATATACTTCAGATATAAGACAACTTTCATTTCATCTGACAAAACATGCAAAAATAACATAAAGAACTCATAGTGGCCCATAAAAATTTCTCTACCTTTCATATGACTCTACATTCTCTTTAGTAAATTCTCCAGACCCATGGTACTCTCCTCTGTTTTGGACTCCTGTCAAAAAAAATAAGATTATGATTACTAGAAAAATAGCCTCCCAGAATTCCAAGAAAGTCCACTTTTATGCCTGGGAGGAATAAAGCCCCCTAGACTTAGGATAGTATTATAAAAGGTCTTGGGTACCTCCGAAAAGTAAACTTAGTATTTGTAGAGAGTAAATCCTCTTTCTTTTGAACCTGTATCATCTTAATTACTTTTGGATATAGAAGAAAGAAGAATCAAGGTATTTTGCTTCCCCTCCTCCCCACCTACCTCCATTAACATGACTTACTTCCAGCTCCTGGAGCAACATGCAAAATCCTTTTTCCCCCAAGAGAACATTAATACATAGGAATCTCCTCCCTTCTCATCAGAAGGCTATATTTCAGGAGTCTTATTTTTCTCCTTGACACCAGCATTGCCCAGGAAACTCTTTGGCCAAGAGGTTAGAAAGGATAAACTCACAAAACTTGGCTTCTTCGACTTATATCTACCACCACTCCCACTAAAGAATCATGCCATAGCCCTTCCAAGGATGAATCCAGAAACAGGAGACCCAGGAACTTTCCTGCTGGATTGTAGCATATATCACTTGTCTGTATTTTTCTGCCCCAGGGAAACCATTCTTGATTTGGGTTGAGAGGAAGGAGAAATAGAAACATACTCCTTGTCCAAAGGTACAGGCCTAATCTTATTGCTGTTTTATTGTCTGTCCTCCAAAAAATAGGGGGGGGGGAAGATAAAAAATGGTTCAATCTGGCAATCAAGACCTCCTTCTATATGTTCAGCATAAAGAGGTAACTATATCTCATTAAAGTCTGAGCCAATAAAATCCTCAATCAATCCATACTGAGTCAGAAATGAGTCATGTGAGCATGTTCACAGACTTCACAGGGAGATGCAATCAGAATTCCAAAGACTCGCCATCCTGTAAGCTCCTAAATTCACCGGGGAATAGCCTTGATGAACCCCCTACATACAAGACACACACATTCTGCAAAATCATAAGCCCAAGACTCAGGAGGCCTTTTTATGAGCTGATTACATGAAGCTGGCAACAGAGAACCTTTTGCAGTGAGATCTGTGTGAAGAAGAAAGCAATAAAATAGATCGAATAGAATATTGCCTCTTGCAATAGGAGGGAAAATTGCAATGTGAGCTTCCTTTTTCAAGAGGAAGAGACCATTAATTCATCTAAGGAGTGCTGGTTGTGTCTTGTCTGTGCATATGTGTTATGCATTGAGGGAAATCTGCAAGGGGAATCAGTCTTAGACCTTGACCCAAAATCTAGTCTGAAAGGCAGAGCATTTTCCCATGAAGTAGTAAACAGGAGGAGAGAGTGCACAGTAAATCTCAAGCTGAGTAATACAAATGGAATATTACAAGTGGTCAGGAAAGGAAGTGGCCATAGAATTTTAAAGACTAGAAAGAACTTCAGAGGTCAATTCAAGTCAAGCCAACAAGCATTTATTAAGCACCTACTATATATATACTAAGTTCCAAGGACATAGAAAACCAAACGAAACAAACACAACAAATAGTTTCTATTCTCCAAAAGCACAGTCTTCTGGGGGAGAGAATATACAATAACTTTACGCAAACAAGATATATACAGCATAAATAAGAGAAAATCAATAGGAGTGCTCTAGAATTAAAGAAAATTAAGAAAATCCACTTGAAGGAAGCTAGGGATGATGATTAGATAGGAGAAGGAAGAGAATTCTACGTAAGGGACAGAGCCAGCAATACCCAGGGAAGGAAAATGGTCTTGTTCGAGAAACAGCAAGAAGGCTAATGTTACTGAGTCACAGAGTATGTGGAAGGTGATAAGATCTAAGAATAGAATTATATTAGGAATAATATTTTTAAATGCCATGTTTTTATTAGCATATTCATTTATTCATTCATTCCAACATTTGTCAAACACCTCTGTGCAATGGGCCATCGTTTGAGATTAGTCAAAAGAGTATTCTGTCTTTCAAGATGCCACCTTCTAAAGATGCCATGGTCTTCCTTATTCCTTTCATATATATGAAAGTAGGAAGGGGTCAAGATACATGTTCCAATCTGGCCATTTGAAGAGTAAGATGCTGAATAGGAGGTGAATAAAAATTTTCAAAATCACAAAGCTAGGGGGCAGCTGGGTAGCTCAGTGGAGTGAGAGTCGGGCCTAGAGACAGGAGGTCCTAGGTTCAAACCCGGCCTCAGCCACTTCCCAGCTGTGTGACCCTGGGCAAGTCACTTGACCCCCATTGCCCACCCTTACCAATCTTCCTCCTATGAGACAATACACCGAAGTACAAGGGTTAAAAAAAAGGAAAAAAAATCACAAAGCTAGTTAACAATAAAAGAATAAAAACTAGAATACAGACCTTCTACTCTAATAATTTGTCTACTACATCGTACTTTGTCCTTTTAATACATTTTTTAAAACTACACTTCTTTTGGGGCAGCTGGGTAACTCAGTGGATTGAGAGCCAAGCCTAGAGATGGGAGGTCCTAGGTTCAAATCTGACCTCAGACACTTACCAGTTGTGTGACCCTGGGCAAGTCACTTGACCCCCATTGCCTACCCTTACCACTCTTCTGCCTAGGATTCAATACACAGAAGTTAAGGGTTTAAAATTAAAAAAAAGTAAACTACACTTCTTTTTTCACTAGGATAGGAAAATCTCAAGGAAAAATTTCCTTTTTCCAATCTACTCTGCAACTTTCAATACCTCATAATTTCCCCAGGCTACTGTGAGGTTGTCACTTTATCAGGGTCACATAGTAATCCTTGAACCAAAGCCTTCTTGACTCTGAAGATGTCTTCATTTTTTCATGTTGCAGTTATAAAATAATTAATATAAATTATTTCTTTTGATCAGACCACCTAGTAAATAGCAGGCACTTAATAAATGTTCGACATTGATCATCTGGAGACTAAATGCAGACCAAAACACACTACATTTTACTTTATTTCTTTTGTTGTTGTTG
Organism: Gracilinanus agilis; assembly: GCF_016433145.1. NCBI lineage: Eukaryota > Metazoa > Chordata > Mammalia > Didelphimorphia > Didelphidae > Gracilinanus > Gracilinanus agilis. Next base: position 398,000,403 of record NC_058130.1, read on the forward strand.
TTTGCGATCTCTTCAACAGAATGACTAATATGGAAAAATGCTTTACAGGATTGCTTGTGTAAAATCTATATTAGAATGCTTACCATCTCAGGGATGGAGGGAGAGTGGAAAGAAGAGAGAAAATCTGGAACTTTAAAAACATTTTAAGTGAATGCTAAAAAAGTGTTTTTTACATGTAATTGGGAAAAATAAAAACATATTTTCAAAACAGTGATCTTCACAAAAACCCCATGACATGAGATATGTACCACAAATATCAGCATGCTTGAGCAACTTCAGAGCTCAGAGCTTCCCTCAGTTTCTGGACACACAAAGGTCATGAGATCTGAGATCTGAGACAAAAAAAAATCATCACCTCTCTTTTGCTTATTCACTTCAACTAGAATTAATCTAGGAAAACCTGTAAACCATAACTTGTTTATTATTTGGTGTCTAAGTTTCCACAAATGTGGTTAATAGATGTGGTAAACAGGATCCCCAGGTCCTAAACAAACACTCACGATAACCTGTTTATGGGTCAAAGAGAGTTTTTATTTAACCTCTTGAAAATTCAGAGGATGCGAAGCACTCTCAAGGGGCCACAAACAACTTTTCCCAGAAAGATATTGATATTTGGGAGATGCTAAACAAACATCACTTTCCACTGAATCTGCCCTCTTTGAATCATTCTCATAACCACTGGGTCTGGCAAGGCCTCCCTTTGGGACATTTTTTTGTTAGACAGCCTCAGAAGGCTTGTGGATTTTTTGTCTTCTGTAGAAAGATATATTGCTCAGAAAATCTCCTCTCTCAGGAAATCCAGATCTCTGAAATCTTAGAAATTATTGAATTTAGAGTCATCCATGAGGCAACCCTCAAAGTGGATTCTGTCCAGGAAATCTTGCAACTCCAGTTAAAAGGTTAGACTTCAGAATCATCATGATGCCCAGGAGTCCACCCCTTCTACACACACACACACACACAAAAACACCATACAAAAAGGAGGGTTATAGGAATATGAACTCCCTTCATAGTCTAAGCAGAGTGTGAACTTCTAAGCTTCTATAGGAAATCTATTCATCAGCTCCTGTCTTATGGATTAAGTCCACTTCCAAACTCTAGTCTCTAATCTCTGACTTTTGCTCAGAAATCTATGGATAAAAGCATGTAAAATCCTTTCTTCTTTTCCCTTGGGGTAGCTATTACCATTTCTTAAAGTGGATCAGAGGAGAAGGAAAGCATAAACTAGACTCATAACAGGTTATTCTTCTCCATTCAATCTACAAATATTTATCAAGTTCCTAATATGTGCCAAGCATATTGTGCTGATGAGGTACTGTGGATACAAAGATAAAAAATGGTACTTTCCCTGCTTTCAAGGAGCTTACCTTCTATTGATGGAAATGTGTGTACATCCCTTAGATTGAACTGTCTTTTATTGTTTGGTATTCCCAGTGCTTAGCACAGCATCTGGCATATAGCGATCCCTTAATATGTATTGGTAGGTTGATACACATACATATGTTATAAAATATGTACATCTACACACATATTGCATGCATAAAAATACATACATAAATATATATGTATATATATATATATATACACACACACATATAAGATAATTGGAAGATGGACTAGCATCTGGGTAATCGTGTAAACCTTCATGTAGAATGATTCTGAATTGCACTTTGAAGTGTATAGTTAGAGAATTTTGTGCCTTTTGAACTATGTTCCCCAGAATTCCTTTCTGTATTATCCAGCATCCTTTTCCTTTCTGTTTACATGCATGCTTGCATTTTTTGTTTTTAAGTTCTGTAATTCCTCTTTCACTCTCTTCTCTCATGACCAGACTGGGTTAGCTAGCTTTTGTTACTTTACTTTATAAAATATAAGACTTAGTTATTGTATATTGATTTTAATCTTTACAGAAGGAAAGAAGGAATTCAAAAAGAAAGTGAGTTCCAAACATGGGGCAGAGAGAAAAGAGATGAGAAGTCCATCCTGGGACCAGACCTTTGATTAGATCTTAGAAGGTAGAAATGGGGAAGAATGAGCAGGAGGCCAGAAAGACTCAGGTTTGCTCTGTAACCTATTAGTCTGTTGTAGTGAGGTGGGCCTCCTCTTTCCCTGGATAGTGAAGCAAAGAAAGACAGGTGCGCCTCACTACAGTCTGTCTTCTAAGAAAATATATAAAGAGAAGTACAAGAAAGACCTAAATAAGCTCATTTTATAGATCATAGAGTGGGCTAGCTTCTTGCAACAAGAGTTCATCTTTCTTTTTGCCAGTCAACTGATCATTTCAAGGCAGTTCCAAGCACTCAAAACCAATCAAGATCATAGAAATTGGAAACCAATCAAAAGTCAATTGTCCTTTTAACAAGGTGTCAATGCAAGTGTCATACTTGTCATGGGGAGATGCCTTTTGGACTGAAAACAAAAGCTTTCTTCCTGAAAGTGTATCGACTTGAGATAATTCAGCAAATTTGTTAAGGGCTCTCTAGATCAAAAGATTGGCCCAATAGCAAATAATGAATAGATGGTAGAAATAGGAAATTCTCCTTCTCTTTCCACTGTTTGTGGGCCAGCGTCATGGATATGCTGGAGCCCCATCACACTAGTTTACAGGAGTCAATTGTTAAATTTTCAACATGAGTACTTATACCTCAGAAGTATCAAACTACAAATCTGGGCTCGATTTATTGTGTTGTTGATTTTCTGCAAATGATGGATTTTTATTGATGGATAGAGCAAATGCTGATGATTTAAACTGACAAAGCAGATTAAATTTAAATGTGTGTCACATTTTTCCAGAAATCTGGTTGTTGAACATTTACCTGCACATTACTGGGCAGAGTGGTCAGGGAAATCTTTATGTGGAAATAGAACTTGAACTACTAAATGAATAGATGAAATGGACCTTTAAGGATTCTCGGAGAGGCTTTGGCAAGTTGGAGAAGAGGGGGAAGGGCAAGAAATGACTTGGTTGATGATTGAAACAGCTGAGCAGCACTAGGTTGATTGGTGATTTTAATTCTCTGGGTATGTATCATTCAAGGAAATCAATATACTCAGTCTGATTTTCCCCTGCTCCACATTTTGTCTCCAGTCCACTCTTCCCTGCTGACAGCTGGCATGTGTTCAGGGAATACAAACCTATTTCCATAAATGGATGTTCAGTCTTTCACAGAGGAAGATAACACTGCTGACCTACTGTCAGCAGGGAATACGGTTTGAGTTGTGTTTCTAGTAATTGTGATGGAAAGAGTTCAGTGAGTCATCTTCAGTGCTCTCGGCTCCTACTTCTCTCCTTGTGACCAACAACACACATTTCTAAGATGTCTAGGAGAGGTTAGGGTATAGTCTGGGGCCACCGAATATAATTTTTCCTCTGTGTAAAACCCATATGGAGGAAAAAAAACAGTTCTGCCTAACTCTAAGCATGGACAAGTTTAGGAAATGAAGAATACTAGAACACAAGATTCAAGTTCTATTCTAGTCATTAAATAACTTTGTGAGCTTAATCAACTTACATAACCTCAGTTTCCTTGTCTGGCAAATAGGGGTAAGGCATATGAAAGTGCTTTGTAAATTAAAGAGTACTTTAAAAATTCAAGATATGATTAATCATCTAATCAAAATAGCTAACTCAGGCTACAAATACACAATTTAATGATTTTTTCCTACATGTTCTACTGCTATAGATTATTCTAATTCAATCAAAAACAAATATTTATCAAGTGTCTGCTATATACAAGACAAGAAGCAGCTGTCTTTCAGTGGATAGGAGTTCTAGAGTTAGGAATCACATCCAGCTCAGACACTTAGGTCTGGTCTCAGAGACTTCTTAGTTCTTAGGACAAGTTACTTGGGCGAGTCACTTAACTTCTGCTTGCTTAGGAGTACCTAGTAGCTGGACCTGGAGTCAGGAACACTGGTTCAAATCTGCCCTTACATACTTCCTAGCTGTGTGACTTGAGAAATTACAACCTTTGCCTGACAAAAGGGTCCACTGGGGCACAATCGAATGTAATAGACTTCTCTACTAGCAGCAATGCAATAAATAATCCAGGACAATTCTGAGGGACTTATGGGAAAGAATGCTATCTTCATCCAGAGGAAGAACTGTGGGAGTGGAAACACAGAAAAAAACTGTTTGATCACATGGGTAGATGGGGATATGATGGGGGATATTGACTCCAAATGATCCCTCAATTGCAAATATTAATAATATGGAAATAGGTCTTGATCGATGACACATGTAAAACTCAGTGGAATTGCTCATTGGCTACAGGAGGGGGTTGGGAGGAGGGGAGGGAAAGAACATGAATCATGTAACCATGGAAAAATATTCTTAATTAATCAATAATAAATAAAATAAAGCTACTCCCAGCCTAAAAAATGTCCACTGGATCCACTGTAGAAGGAAACATCAGTATCCTTGCCAAGAAAACCTCACAGATAGTTATGATTCATGGAGTCAAGAAAAGTCAGACCTGATTGAATGACTGAACAACATATACAAGATAAGGTTACCTAGATGACACAGTGAAGAGAATACTGAGCCTGGAGACATGAAGAATCATCTTCTTAAATTCAAATCTAGAGTGGGACAGCTGAGTGGCTCAGTGGATTAAGAGCCAGATCCAGTCAGGAGGTCCTGGGTTCAAATCTCATCTCAGATACTTCCATCTGTGTGACCCTGGGCAAGTCACTTAACCCCCATTGTCTAGCTCTTACCACTCTTCTGCCTTAGAATCAATATTTAGTATTGATTCTTTTTTTTTCTGAAATTTTTTTAATTAATTAATTTAGAATATTTTTTCATGGTTAAAAGATTCATGTTCTTTCCCTCCCCTCCCCAATCTCCCATAGCTGACGTGCAGTTCCACTGGGTTTTACATGTGTCATTGATCAAGCCTATTTTGTAGTATTGATTCTAAGGCAGAAAGTAAGGGTTTTTTTTTAAAATCTGGTATCAGACACTTACTGGACAAGTCACTTAACCCCGTTTGCTAAATTTCCTCATTTGTAAAATGAGATGGAGAAGGAAATGGGACACACTGCAATGACTTAAGAACAACATGTCCAAAACAATGTGCTACTCTCAAAGAATACAAAGTTTTTTCCTTTGTTTTGTTATTTTGCTAGTTTGTTTATTTTTAATGGCTCATTTCCTGCCTTGAAGGAGTTTCCATTTTACTAGCAAAGGATAATGGCTGTAAAAAAAGATAAGATTCAGGTTCTCCTCCATCCTGTAACACTAACCTTCTTCTTATTCCTTATACAAAACTCTCCAAATTCTGACTCTGGGCATTTACAATGACTGTTCCCCACATCCCTACTCTTATTTACACCTTTTCCCTTCTTTGTCTTCCTTCAAGTACCAACTAAATTTCTACCTTCTTTTGAAAGGCTCTTCTGATCCCCCTTACCTCCTGTGCTTTCCTTTTGTTCCTTATTTCCTCTTCATCCAGTATTTATTCTGTTTGTACATAATCATTTGTATGTTGTTTTCTCCTCTTAGATTGTGAGCTCCTTGGGGACAAGGGCTGCCCTTTGCCTTTCTTTTGGCCCAGTGCTTAGCACAATGCTTGGCACTTAGGTTTAGTAGGGGTATACTCTCCAAGACCTACAGTGGATGGCTGACATCTCAGATATGAGCACATATGGGTAATTGAATCAACAGTTTACCAGTTTACCTTAGCAGATTATCAAATCAACTATGGAGGCACAATTGCACTACCAATATCATTGCTCTTGCTCCTGCACTTTGGGGCCATTATGACAATAAATAAGGGCTTTCTTGAATAAGACACTACCATAACACTACAATGAAGGCTGATCAGTGAGAATGCCAGAGGAAGACTGGAAGACAGTTTTTCAGGGGAGCATGGGTATGGGAACAAAGGGAGATGATTCATGTCCTATGCTGGTGGGAGGTTCACATTCTCTTGGCCAGCAATTTAAACCTTGTGAAGGGTTTATTTATTTATTGATTTTCCCCTCCCAATTTGTTTTTTCCTATAGTTAACCACAGGTAGCTGAATAAACAGATTCCAAATTAGTAAATAAAGGGACAACTGCACTACAACAACTTTTTTATTGACTATTGACTGATAACATAGATGACCAAAAATAAAAATCCATACAAATGTTCTTGATCAAACTGTGGAGACAAATAATGATTTTAATCCATGGAAAGCAGGCTTTATAAAGTTCTTGGTGGAAGAAGAGTAACCAAAGCTGAGACTAAAAGAAGCAAAGAATTCTGATCTCAAGGATTCTAGTCCTGTAAGGCAGTGGAATGGGACCTGATTTTGGAGAAAAAAGGCTTAAAAAACTCTTTAACTGCATAGACTACAAAATTATTCTAACTTTTTTTACTTGTAGATTCTTCACAAGCAAAAAGAGGGCACTGAGCTAGTGGACTTAACAGTTTCTCCCTCTAAATCTATGGCCCTAAAGGCAGAGATCAGAAGGGACCAGCCATGCAAGTGCACAATATATGATGATGGAATATCAAATTCAAGGAACAGGATTAATGTGAAATAAGACTGGAAAAGTAGATTAGAGCCAAATTTTGATGAAGCTTACAGGTCAAGGTAAGGCATTTAATTTTTTCCCAAAATAAAATTAAGATAAAATAAAGGTTGTATTTTTTCTTTTAAATAGGTGATTGAAATAATGAGCCGTGCCTTTTGAATATAATTTTGGCAGCTGTGCAAAGGATAGATTGGAAAGGGAATTAGGCCAGAGGCAGAGAAACAAGTTAGGAAACTATTATTAGAATCCAGGCAAGAAATGATGAGAGTTTGAGCTAAAGTGATAGAAAGAAGGAGAGTAATCATATAGCAGTTATGGAGGCAGATTATGTTGGTTTGATAAACTAACTGGGGCTGTGATTTGCTCAAATTAACAAATTTATTCTATTTCTGTAACCCTTGTTACATTTAAACTTTCAGATAGAGAAATCTCACCCAGGAATTTTTCCCTTTTCCTTTGCTTCAATGTCAAGGTTCTAGCACAGGAAGTTGAGTCATTGGTCTAATAGCATTGTATCAATATGTATATTCTTCTCTAGAGATGGAGGACACATAGGTAGGGTCCAGTGGATATAGTGGTGGACATACAGTCACTAAGACTCATATTCCTGAGTTCAAATCTGGCCTCATAATCTTACTAGCTCTTTGACCCTGAGTAAGTCACTTAACTTTTTTGCCTCAGTTTCCTCATCTGTAAAATGAGCTTGTGAAGTAAATGGCAAACAACTCTAATACCTCTGCCAAGAAAATATCAAATGGGCTTATGAAGACTCAGATGCGCCTGAAAAATAACTGAAACACAACAGAGACTAGAACTTTTGTGCTGGCCAAAGTGCTATATAAACTATGATTTTTGCTTTACAGGTACACAGGAAGATAGAACAAAAATGTAAATGTAGCCTCGACTCGTAGTGTTAGACTCAGAAAGAAACTAGAAAACCATATAATTAACAATATGCTGTATAGTATTTTTATTATTTTGTTTAAAATTTTCCTATTACATTTAATGTCTTTCCACTTGTATTTAAGGGTGGAGAATTTTGCCTGCTACTTGTAGGCCTTCAACCATGAGTTTGACATTTGTACCCTAGACACCTAGCCCTTTTGCTTTTGATGCTCAATTGATTTGAATGATGATCAGAAAGTATCATTAGAATTAAGGGGAGTTTTGTCAAGCAAGCATCCATTCCTCCCATTATTCCTCTGGTGTATATTGTACCTGTGTGTATATGTGTGTATAACCTGAAATTCATTATTGCTATACAGACATAAGATGATTCATTTAACTGGAGTTAAGAGGACTTTTTTTTATCCCCAGTTAGAGTGTTGACAGGCCAATTATATTAATGAATATAGATGAAAAAATACTAAGTAAAATATTAGCCAGAGATTATATAAATGACAAACATTATATATTATGACCCAGAACTTATGCCAGGTATGCATAGATGGTTTGATATAAAATAAGCTAATAACATAATTGATTACATGATCACAAAGATAACAAAAATAATGATTCTATCAATAGATGCAGAAAAAGCTTTTTGAAGAAATACAATACTCATCCCTATTTAAAATACTTGAAAGCCCAGACATAAAAGGATTTTTACTTGGAATAATAAAAAGTATATATACTTAAAACCATTGGAAAACATTATTTGTAATGGGGATAAGTTGGAAGCCTTGCATGTAAAATCAGGAGTGAAACAAAGATGCCCATTATCATCATCATTATTTAATATTGTATTAGAAATGATAGTAATAGCAATGAATAGAAAAGGAAATTGAAGGGATAAGAATGGGCAAAGAAGTAATAAAATTATCTCTTTGCTGATGAAATGATTATATCTATAGAAGATCCTAAAGATTCAACTAAAAAATTAGTTGAAACTCATCAGCAATTTTAGCAAAGTTGTAAGATATAAAATAAATTCATATGAATCATAAATATTTCTACATATCACCAACCATGTCCTACAAGAAGAGATAGAAAGAAATAACCCATTTAAACTAACCATAGATAAATAAAACGCTGGGAGCATATCTACCAAAACAAGCACAGAAAATATATGAACATAATTATAAAACGCTTCCTATAATAATAAAGTCAAATTTTAAAAATTGGAGAAATATTAATTTTTCATGGGTGGGAAGAGTCAATATAATTAAAATGACAATCCTACCTAAACTAGTCTATTGAATGCTATCTCAAAATACAAAAATATTATTTTATTGAGCTAGAAAAGATAATAATAAAATTCATTTGGAAAAACTAAAAGTCAAGAATATCAAAGGAAATAACGAAAAAAGGTAAAGGAAGGAGGCTAAGTAGTATCAGAGTTTGGACTATATTATTAAGTAGTAATGATCAAAACAATCTTCTACTGGCTAGGAAATAGAAAAGTGGATTAGTAGGACAGAACAGAAACACAACAAATAGTTATAAAATATTATATTAGACTTGTTTTTAACAAAAGTAAACATCCAAAGAGTTGAATTAAAAATACAATTTTGCTAAAAATTGTTCAGAAAACTAAATAATAGTTTGGCAAAAACTAGATATAGACCAATATCTTACACAATTTATCAAAGTAAGATTAAAATGGATGTGTGGTCTAGGCATAAACAGAGATAAAAACAAATTAGAAGAATTGAGAACCTAATCAGATTTATGAATAGGAGAATAATCTATGAATAAAGAAGAGATAGAAAGCACTATGAGATATAAAATGGATAATTAAAAAAACATTAAATTAAAAAAAAAGTTTTGCTCAAATAAAACTAATTAGCCAAGATTAGAAGGAAAGCAAGAAATAGAGAAAAATTTTATAAACGAATTCTTGAATAGGGCCTCATTCTAAAATATTTAGAGGGAGCAGCTAGGTAGCTCAGTGGATAGAGGGCTAGGCCTGGAGCCTGGAAGTCCTGGGTTCAAACGTGGTCTCAGACATTTCCTCTCTGTGCTAACCCTAGGCAAGTCACTTAACCCCCATTACTTAGCCCTTACCGTTCTTCTCTCTTGGAGCCAATACTTATTTTTGATTCCAAGATGAAAGTTAAGGGTTTTAAGAACAAAATAAAGTAAAACACATAGAAAACCTTATCAAATATACAAGAATAGGAACCATTCCCTAATTGATAAGTAGTCAAAAGATAGGAACAGACAGTTTTGGGAAGAAGGAATCAGTTATATATACTTTTATGAAAAATATTTTAAAAATATATATTCTAAATAATTTTTGATTAGAGAAATCCAAATCAAAACAACGGTTGAGCTTTAATCTCATATTTATCAGATTGGCTAAGATGATAAAAAGACAAAATGACAAATCTTGCAGAAGATGTGGGAAAATGGGAACTCTAATACACTGTTGTTAAAACTGTGAACTGATCCAACCATTTTGGAGAGGAATTTGGAATTATGTCCAAAGTGTTATAAAATGGTGCGTACTCTTTGACCCAGCAATTCGACTATTTATCTTTATGTCTTAAGATGATCAGAAAAAAAGAAAAATAACTTATATGTGTAAAAGTATTTATAGCAGCTCTCTTTGTGATGACAAAGAACTGGAAATTGAAGGGACATCCATCAACTGGGGAAAGTCTAAACAAGTTGTGGCGTAGGATAGTGATGGAGTACTACTGTACCATAAAAAATGATAAGTTAATTTTGGGAAAACATTGAAAGATATATGAAATTATGAAGATTGATATAAGCAGAACTAAGAGGACATTATATACAGCAACAAAAGTATTATGTGAAGAATGACTTATGTATGTCCACTTCCAGAGGAAGAGCTGATAAATAGAAATAAGTAAGACATAGTTTTATATATGAATATATATTTTTATCCAATGATGGCTTCTCTTATGGGGGGCAGGAGGAAGAGAGTTAGCAGGGCATTTTAATGCATCAAACAAATAAATTGCTATAAAAGTCCTTGCTTTCTCTCTTAGAATAGATACTAAATATCATTTTCAAGGCAGAAGATCAATAAGGGCTAGGTAATTGGGGTTAAGTGATTTGCTCAGGGTCACACAGCTGGGAAGTCTTTGAGACAAAATTTGAGCCCTGGACTTACACTCTCCAGGCCTTGCTCTCTATCTATTGAACTACCTAGCTGTCCCTTCACTAAAAGAGCTTTAAGCTGCCCCTGTCTAAGATAGGCTTAACTAACTGTGGCACATCTGCAAATAGTAGCAGGGAACACAAAATGGTCCTAAAGATTTAAAGACCTGAATAGGAGTGTTTAGTGACAAGGATCCCAGCTGAGATGACTAGTAAACAGCAGAGATATGATGCAAAAGAGAAAGAATCTGTTTATGATGATCTGAAATATTATGATCATTAGAGATAATACCAATGATCTGATCCTGAGACAGGGCAATATAATGGTGTCCCCAGAAAATATTGTTCTGGATCTTCAGAGGTGTGACTTTTCTTAGCCATTGGAGACAACTAGGTAACACTGGGCTTGGAATTATGAAGACTCACTTATCTTCCATAGTTCAAATCTGGCCTCAGACACTTACTAGCTGTGTGACCCTGGGCAAGTGACTTAATCCTGTTAGCCTCAGTTTCCTTATTTGTAAAATGAGATGGAGAAGGAAATGACAAACTGCTCCAATATCTTTGACACACAAACACACACACACACACACACAATTTCAGATGGGGTCTAGAAGAATTGGACACAATCGAAATGACTAAATAAAATATATCTTCTTTCATTTTCATATGTTCTCTGCCCATCCATGACACCCATGTGAATATTTTCTAGTGATGGGCATATTCTGTATATGTGTCCTCTTCTATTGGTGGTGTGGCAAAGCATAGGATAATACTTCTTTGTGTACATAGAGGGCATCTTCTCTTATAATTTAATTTGAAAAGGGGAAAGGACCTACTATACAGAAATATTTATATCAACCTTTTTTTTAACATTTATTAATAATCATTTTTAACATGGTTACATGATTCATGCTCCTACTTTCCCCTTCACCCCCCGCACTCCCCCCACCCATGGCCGACGCACATTTCCACTGGTTCTGTCATATGTTCTTGATCAAGACCAATTTCCAAATTGTTGGTGGTTGCATTGGTGTGGTAGTTTCGAGTCCACATCCCCAATCATGTCCACCCCGACCCATACGTTCAAGCAGTTGCTTTTCTTATATGTTTCCTCTCCTGCAGTCCTTCCTCTGAATGTGAGTAGCATCTTTACCATAAATCCCTCAGACCTGTCCTGGGTCATTGCATTGTTGCTGGTACAGAGGTCCATTACATTCAATTTTACCACAGTATATCAGTCTCTGTGTACAATGTTCTTCTGCCTCTGCTCCTTTCGCTCTGCATCAGTTCCTGGAGGTCTCTCCAGTTTGCCTGGAACTTCTCCAGTTTGTTATTCCTTTTAGCACAATAGTATTCCATCACCCGCATATACCACAGTTTGTTCAGCCATTCCCCAATTG
>NC_058130.1:398017390-398060328 GCF_016433145.1 Gracilinanus agilis
TGTGTATGTCCACCCGCCTCATATGTGTTTCTTGTAGACAGCATATGGTGGGATTTTGGTTTCTAATCCACTCTGCTATTTGCTTACTTTTTATGAGAGAGTTCATCCCATTCACATTCAGAGTTATAATCATCAGTTGTGCATTTGCTGACATTTTCAAATCCTCCCCCATTCCTACCCCTTCTCCTTAAACTATTTCCTTTAAAACCAGTGGTTTGCTATTAAGACCCTATCCCTTATCCCCTCCCTTGATTAACTTCCCTTTCTACCCCCTCCCTTATTTTTCCCCCCATCTTTTTGTTTTTAAAGGCCTTATGACTTCCCTCCCTCTTCTCCCCTCCCTTTTTTTGACATCCCCACTCCCCTGCTCCCTTTGGTTTATCCCTTCTAACTTTCTCAGTAGGGTTAGATAAGAGTTTTATGTCCCAATGGATAGTATAGCTACTCTTCCCTCTCCGGGTTGATTACACTAAGAGTAAGGTTTGATTATTACCTCTTAATGCTCTCTTCCTCTCCTTCTTATAATAGTATTTGTCCCCTCTCCCTCCCATGCCCTCTTTGTGTGTAATAGAATATCCTATTTTCTTATTCACTCAAGTTTCTCTTGGTGTCCCCTGCTATTCACCCCCTCTTTCCCATCCCCCATGTCATCGGTTTTCGGCTATGATCTTTTGGTTTTCGACCATAATCTTCTGGTTTTCGGCCATTATTTTCTGGTTTTTGGCTATAAGCTTCTGGTATTCCTTTTCAATCTGGTCATTTCTGGTGTTCAATTTGCTTATCAGTTCATTTAGTTTCTGAGCCTCACTTTCCAGTTGTAAGATTCTACCTTTTAAACAGTTATTTTATTGCCAGATCTCTTCCATTTTTCTCAAAATCTCAGTTTTGAACTCTTCCATAGCTTGTGAGGAGTTTTCCTTATTTGAGGAGGGTCCAGATGCTTGTTTGTTCTCCTCCTCTGTTTGCTCGGTTGTCTGGATTTTCTCTGTGTAAAAGTTGTCGAGTGTTAAAGACTTCTTTTTCTTGTTGTTAATCTTTCTCTTCTGGGCTTCCTGAGACTGGGTAGCCATCGTTAGCCCAGCAGCTTCTCAGGTTTATCCTTGCGCTCAGGGTCTGTCCTCTGTCAAGCCCCCTGGTGGATCCCCTTGCTTGATCCTCTGCTGGAGGTTTTTTTACAAGTCTCAGGGTGCTGCTTCCACAGTCTTACACCCATCTGCCTCCACCCACGCCTCCACCCATGCCTCTGCTCTCAGCCCGTGCTCTGCACCCAGCGTCCGCTCCTGGCATCCTGCTCCCATGCTCAAATTCCGCGTGCGCTCGCTAGCTTCCTGGGGTCCCAAATCCCGCTGCTCTCAGGAGCAGGCCCCGGAGCTGCCAATGACTCGATGGGTGCCCCAAACTTGCTCTTTTTCTTTTTATCTGGCCTCAGTGCTACAGGTGTTGTGTGTGGAGGGGGTGGGGGTGGGGTGGTTGCTCAGCCCGCAATTTAGTGAGAGCTGTTTCACCCCTTTATAGCATGGAAATGTCCCGATTCCACGTACCTTCCACGCTGTGCCCTGTTGTGGGGGTTCCTCCGTTCGTCTGGACTTGTTTTTATGTCCCCTTGAGGAGTTTTGTGTGTTTTGGTCAGGAGAGGTTAAGAGCTGCTTCTTACTCTGCCGCCATCTTAACCCGGAACTCCTATAGCAACCTTTTTTTGATGGCAAAGAATTGGAAACTAAAGAGATGTCCATCTATTGGGGAATGGCTGAACAAATTGTTGTATAGCATTGTGATGATATTGTGATGGAAGGAATGATGAACTGGATGAATTCAAAAAAGAGCTGGAAAGACCTTCATGAACTAATGCAGAGTGAAATAAGCAGGACCCAGAGAACATTGTACACAGTGTCAGCAGTATTGGAATATGATAGACTCAGCTACTTTCAATAATAGAATGATCCAGGACAATTTTGAGGGACTTATGACATAGAAACATCTATTCCTAGAGAGAGAACTGGTGGAGTCAGAATGCAGAGGAAAACATATGATTTTCCCCTTTGGTTTATTTGGGTTTTATTTTGGTATTTTGGTTTTAAATGCGTTTTCTCTTACAACAGTGATGGGCAAACTACAGCCCAGGGGCCAGATGCAGCCCCTAAAATGCTCTATCCAGCTGCACGACATTATTCCTAATCTGACAAGTACAATGAGCAGGATACAATACAATGAAATTTCAAAAGCATCGCCTTAGAAACAGACTGACAGATGAGCATTTCCTTTCCTTTGGCCCCCTCTTTAAAAAGTTTGCCCATCACTATCTTACAACAATGAACAATATGGAAATATATTCTTCATGAGAGTACATGTATAACGCAGATCGAATTGTTTACCCTCTCTGGGAAGGGGGAGGGAAGGGAGGAAGGGAGACAATTTTGATCTTACAACTTCGAAAAACAGTATGTGAAAAATTAATGCACGCAATTGGCAAAAAATATCTTTAATAATAATAATTTTATTTTATATTTTGTTTGATTAAATAAATTTTGTTTTGAGCTAATATAACTTCTGATTTCATGAACACATATACCTAAGTGATTTCTAATGAATTTTCTGTTGGAATGCTTGCTGATTTATTTCTTATCTGTAAATTCAGATTGTCTTAGCAGACTAAGCCACACAAATGAAGACCATGCCCTAAAATGAAGACAGGAATGGGGAGGAATAGGTGCTATAAGGTAAAATGAGTTAGGGACAAAGTCTGTAACTGGATATTATTTGATAGAGAGCCTGGGGAGCGAATATAATTAGATTTTGATCATTGCAGGAGTCTGTTGCCAGAACCTCTAATAGAAGGATCTTCAGGATATAGCAGCAAGAAAGTGAGGAAATAGTCAATGATGGTCAGTAGGAGATGTCATATGAGAAATCATACACCTCAAACACCTAATTACACCAAGCTCTGTTCATTCCTTCTGTTCAGAGTGTGAAGTACCTGGCTTTTAAGGGTCCTCACACCTCAGTAGGCATCAGAAGAAGTTGAAGGTCATGGAGGGGTTTTGTTTGTTTCTTTTTTGTTAGGTTTTATTTGTTTGTTTGTTTTTTATAAAATCACCAAGTGACAGCTAGGTGGTTCAGTGGATATGCAGCCAAGCCTGGAAACTGGAGGTTCAGGATTCAAATCTGGCAGTGTCTCAGATACTTCCTAGCTGTGTGACCCTGGGCAAATCACTTAACTCCATTGCCTAACCCTTGCTGCTTTTCTGACTTGGAACCAATTCTCAGTATTGATTCTAAGACAGAAAGTAAGGGTTTTCATGACTTTGTTTTTAAGAGTGACCAAATTCTCATTCAGGTATCTGATGTTAAAGTTAGAGAGTTACTAGTTATTAGATGGAAAGGAATTGTAGAATCTCACAGATACTACAAACAGGGGAAAATAAAGATCAGAAAATATCAGAGGAAGGACGGCTAGGTGGCTCAGTAAATAGAGAACCAGGCTTTGGGGACAGGAGATCCTAGTTTCAAATCTGGCCTCAGATGCTTCCTGGCTATGTGACCCTGGGCAAGTCACATAACTGCCATTGATTTTACTGCTCTTCTGCCTTAGAACCAATATGTAGTATTGATTCTAAGAGAGAAGGCAAGGGTTTAAAAAATAGTCATAGTGGTTAGAAGAAAGAATAGACAAAACAAAGCATTTTTTTACAACATAAACCTTTTTAAAATCCTTTTTTATTCTACTCTAGTAGCAACCCTAGGACAGAAGGGCAAGAGATAGGAAAACAGAGTTAAATGATTTGTCTAAAGTCAAAAGGCTAGGAATTGTTTGAGGCTAAATTTGAACACAATCCTGTGGACTCCAGGCTTGATTCTCTCTCCACTATGCCATCTAGCTGCCCCCAGAGCACAGACTTCTTGATGCAAACAAGTCATATATGTCTCAGAGAAACCCATAAATTGTACATTTTTTGGACTATCACTATTGTCTCAGGAAAAAGCCTAAGTGTAGCTATAAAGAAATTATTTCCTACAGATTGAAGCATGTCATTCTTCCCTTCATTTCCTACATTAATTTTCTTTAGTGCAAGTAATATGTGTTTTCTTTCACAACTAAACAGGGAAATATGTCTTGTTTAATAACATGGGTACAACCTATATCAACTTATCTACCATCTTGAGGAGACAGAAGGGGTGAAAGGGAGGAAAAGAACATGGATTGCAAAATGTCAGAAAGCAATTATTGAAAATTGCATTGTCATGTAATTTGAAAAAAATTAAAAATAAAGGAAATTATTTCCACATGGTTCATTTTGTAATTTAACATGGTATTTGAAATGTTAGCCATAAACAATAGAGACAGCTGAATGGCATAAAGAATAGAGCACATTGGATGTGGGGTTAGGAAGATCTGAATTCAGATCTAGTGGTGGGAAACAGAGAGAGAGAAGAAAGAGAGAGAGAGAGAGAGGAGAGAGAGAGAGAGAGGGAGAGAGAAGAGAAAGAGAGAGAGGGAGAGGAGAGAGACAGAGAGATAGAGGAGGGAAGGGAGGGGAGGGGAAAAGAGAGAGGAGGAAAAGGGGATGAGGGAGGGGGAGGGGAAGACAGGGAATGAGCATTGAATTAACAATGGAGTTAAAAATACCTCTACCAGAAGACAACATTGTGATTACATGAAGACTGCAGAAATACAGAAAAGATATGGAAAAAAAGAAACAGCAATTTAAAAACATTTAAAATCATAGTAAAATGAATTATCTCAGACATTCTACCAAGATTCACATAGAATTTATGTAAACACAGCTACGACATAATTTAAATAAAAATAAATGATTATGTAAACAATTGGAGAAGTCTTCAATGTCCATGGCATGTTATGCTAATATTGTATAGTAAAGATGATAATATACCCAAATTAAGATTCAGATATAATGTTATACTAATCAAAATACTAATGAGATTCTTTCCAGAATTAGATAGTATAATAATAAAATTAATATAGAGGAACAAAACTAGCAAAGGAAACAATGAAACAAAGAAAAATGAGAAAATAACTAGTATTCATTGCTTTAAGATTTACAAAGTATTTTT
Organism: Gracilinanus agilis; assembly: GCF_016433145.1. Taxonomy (NCBI): domain Eukaryota; kingdom Metazoa; phylum Chordata; class Mammalia; order Didelphimorphia; family Didelphidae; genus Gracilinanus; species Gracilinanus agilis. The sequence continues at coordinate 398,022,461 of NC_058130.1, forward strand.
ATAGATATGTCCTTCGAGTGTGGCAATTACCAGTTGAGAGAAATATCATATAGGTCTTTAGCCCCATTTTATAGTTAAGGAAACAAGGTTGGAGAGGTTAACTGACATACCCATACCCATGTAAATAGTGTCAGAGAGAGAATTCAAACCCTATCTCAGCATTAGGCCATGTTGCATCTCATTGTCAAATTTTGTTGTAAAGCAGTAATTTTAAAACTATCTGATACTGGATTAAAAAAAAGAAAAAGTAGATTATTATAATAGATTCAATAACCCAAATTTACATATTAAGGCATATAGTAGTCTTAAAATTTAATAAATCCAAGAACACAAATTACTTTGGAAGAAATTTATTAATCAAAAAACTGCAGCGAAAAGTGTATAGAATTTTAATGGAATTGACTTTATACCAGCATCATTTATAGCTTCTATCAGAGTAGGTTCTAAATACATTTGCCAGTGCACTCTATGTGTAAGGTTGTTGTTGTGATGGTTGTTTAGTTGTTTCAGTTGTGTCTATCTCTTCAATACACCATTCTTAGGTTTTCTTGGCAAAGATACTAGACTTGCCATTTCTTTATCCAGCCTATTTTGCAGATGAGGAATTGAGGTAAAACAGTGCTAAGTGACTTGCCCATAGTCACACAGCTATCAAGTGACTGAGATCAGATATGAACGCAGAATCATAAATCTTTTTGATTCCATACCCCGTGCTCTATTTTTTGTGTCACTTAGTTGTACTTATGTGTAAAGTGTATCCCTTTAAAGTTCTATTCAATAATATGGAGCAGTTTAATGTTGAAAAGGCAAGAAAAAGTAATTTTGCATGAAACAGCACTTAAGTCAATTGGGAAAAGGCATAACATATAGTTGATATTCTAGATCTTAGGTTAGCAAACCACAGCCAGAAGTTTGCTAATCCTTGCTGTAAGTGAACATTTTGCTACCTAAAAGGAATAAGGGAAAAATAGATTTAAATGTTTTTAAATATATGTACAAAGAATCACAATTCTTATATTGAATTTTAGTAATTTTAGAAAATAAACTGTGGTGTCAACATAAAAATTTTAATCACCTTGTAAATATAAAATTATGCTTTTTTGTATATGAACTGATGATTTTAGGGAGTAGAGAAAAATTTATTAACTAAAAACTAGAAAAATGTGAGTATAAAGATACAATTTCTTGGAAAAAAGAGATAAAGGACTATGTTGGAAAGTTAAAAACTCAGAATATTATAATATCTTAGTTCATTTATTTATAGCTATTTTAAAGAAAAGGAGAGAGATAGAGAGTTCTTATAACTATTTGAAGACAGTTATTATTAAATAAGGTACACTGATTTTTTTTTAGGGTTATTCTCTTGAATTGTTACCTTTTAAGTGAAATATGAATAATTCAGTACCAGGAGCCTTTAACTTAAGTCATTGAAAGAAATAAGCATAGGAGATAAAATGAGGTTGAAGAATTTGAAGAATATTGCTAAGGACACAGTATGGAGATGAAAAGTAACGTCACTGCAGTTATTTAAGTAGACCAGAAAAAGAAGCATAAGTCTCAGAAAGCTGTGTGATTCCCAATTGGTTAAGACAGCTCAGGCTCATTGAACCAAAGCTTCAGTTATAGATATTATACTCTAACATTACTTAGAATCAGAGCGAGATCTCTCAAAAGTGACTATTTTTCTTTGCTGTCTCTGTGTTGTTTGAGAGGAAAAGTATAAAAGGGGATGAGATGAGTTTTGTAGCTGATTTGTTGATATCGAGAATTAATTGTATAACAAATTCTTAGTTAATGTAGAATTGATTGGCGAGGCTTACATTTCTTTCTCTGAGAGTCAACCCAAGTTTGTTGCTGTGATTTCTGATTTGATTGGTTAATCCAGCATCCCTATGAGTGAAAATTGGCTCATGGTCTATAGTGGCCAGAGACAAACAACTTGGTAAGCTTTGAAATTTCCTGGTTATCCAAATGAAGAGTGGAATATTATTGTGATACTATTTTAAGGATGATAGTAAATTGCAAGTGACTATAAGTGCTTTATTGATTTGAGTATAAAGGTGAAAAGGATTTAGTTGACTGAAAAGTAGTTAAAACTAGCAAAAAAACTAATAAGTAGGGAAGTAACTTTGTGTGTCTTTAATGGACCACTGATATTATAGACTGAAGTCCAGAACTATGAGTAACCCTGTGTACACATAGGATTTTATCCTTGCATTTACCTGCCAGATTCCTGAGTCTGCCTACTCTCTACCTCTTCTCCTAGATACTGAATGCATTGATGGAAGAGTTTAACCAAGGTTTATGTGTGGGCTGAAATCTATTTTATTATTCATGAATTTGAATTAATATGAGTATCTGTGACATTATTTCTCTTATCTTGTTGCTAAGTAAAATGGTTTTGTTTAAGATCTAAAAGTGTTATCATTGTGGTTGTCTGGCTTGTATAATGGAAGTACATTGGTGTGAGATAAAGGGTTTAAGTGATGAATATGGAGAGTGTATTTGACCTCAGTAGAGTTACCTATGAAACCATAAGAGAATATGAGTGTAAGCAAGTTATGGCTGCCTTTTTTCTGAAAACTAGACCTACCAGGGTGACAATTCAGGCTTCCATTAATTGAAGAGCTGGATCTTTATATGATATTGTTGTAAAGAAACCCAGAATATTTCCAGGTGATTCAATTGTGGAGACTGAAGAGAGATTTGACCAATGAAAACTTGTAATATACATCAACATCAATATCAGCTTTCTCCTCCTTCTTCTCCTCATCATTGTCACCATCACTACTGTTCTTAAAAACTGCAAAAACTTATGAATCCATCTTATGTTCCTGTATCAGTATAACTATTGAGAATATATTTTTGTAAAATTAACTTAATCAAGTTTAGTCTAAAAAATTTTAAAACAAAATATAACTTTGCAGGTTGAAGAGATTCAGCCATCCCAGAAACTGAATAGCAGTCCACATGGCTAGATAAGAAATGTGAATCTTTACAGTTCTAAAATGTGGGCCAAAAATATCCATTGATTTGAGCCATAAGGACAGTTACATATGTTTCAACCTTAAAGAAAAAACAGAACATGAATAATAGGAATCCATAGCTCCACAAACTCAGATTTACATTCCCATTTCCATTACCTTGTTATAGAATGTCACTCTCATATCACTCCCACAACTAAAGCATTTCAGTGATTGCCAGGTACAAATCAAATAGTCAGTTGGAAATCAGTTGATACAATGCATATTACTCACCTAAAATTTAGTTTAATTTTAATTTTATACAGGAAGCATTACTAACTTTTATCAGATATAAAATAAGAACTTCCTCCCTAACATTTCTATGCACCAAATGATATTTTAAAATATTTCAAATTTCAAAACTGTATTGACTTCCTTCATCTTTTTCATTTTTTAATTTTTAGGTAAACCTTTATCTTTCATCCTTAGAATCAACACTGTGTATTGGTTCCAAGACATAAGAAGGGTAAGGGTTAAGCAATTTAGAGGTAAGTGACTTGCCCAGAGTCATATAACTAGGAAGTGTGAGGCCATATTTGAACCTAAGACCTCCCATTTCTGGACCTGGCTCTCAATCCACTGAGCCACCTAGCTTCCTTGCTTTTTTTTTTTTTTTCTTGAGGATGCTATAGAACATTTTAGGGGCAGACAGAAAATGCTGATTATGAATAATGGAGAGATGATCTTGATGAATATCAACAAATCCTTTATTGTGGAATTTTCTATGAAAATATTTTTCTTATTACAGTGAAGATTTCAGCTAGAATGCAAAAAATATGGTATTTTAAAAATAAATTTTGACATATTTTGTTTTTATATCATCCAAATTTTCTTCTTTATCCCTCTTTCTCTTCTCCACAGAAAGGTGTCCCATCTACCACCCATGAAGGGGGGAGAGGTAGAAAGTGGGGAAGAGAAGGGGAGGGAGACAGAGACAGAGAGAGGAAATAAATCAGAAAAATAGATCAATACATTGAAAAAATGATACAATTCTAAAGTTGTGAACCTTTCACATCTGAAAAACAGTGTGAAGAAGTGTTTTCTCATGATTGTGATGCGTTTCTTTTCAGTAATTTTGTAACATTCATATTTGACTATTTTTTGATGGTTATTCTTTACATCTTTCTTGCATTCATTATGTTATCCTCCCAATTCTGCTAATTTCACTTTGCATCTATTATAGGATCAGTGGCTTTCTCATTGGCTTCCCTGACTTTAATGCAACTTCCTTCCCCCAAACAGCCTGATTACTCTCAGCTTCTCTGATGTAGCTTTCTGGTCAGGGAATATAAAAGGACTCAATCTGAATAGTTGTCATCTCTCACACCTAGTGGTTGGCACATAAGAGAGCCTTGAGGGGTGGGACAGAGGAGATTTTGATCTATGCAAATTCCTGAGTAATGGCAATGGCTCTGGCCAAGTGTTCTGGAACTTGTAGAGCACAAGATTGGGTAATCATTCTCTCCCTTTTGAGGTAAGCACCACTGGAGGTATTTTGCTGATGCATCCCACTGCATACCATTGTTTGTGGGGCAAGTCAGAGCTCATTAGAAACATAAACTAAACATTCATTTTGAAATTATAAATTACAAGGGTAGGAATGGATCTAGTTGTTAATTTGGACATTTGGATGCTGATACCATGCTGTGTTGGGCACAGGATTACATGATCCCCAGCACTAAAGAACGATGTTATCCCTAATCCATCTAGCCCACAATCTATCCTTAGCTAACAAAATAGAATCCTTCCATTTCAGGTAAGAAAGTTGCCTCTACAGGTGAATACTTGTATCAATGTATCTTCCTGTCTGTGTCAGGCTTCCAATCTCCCATAATGCATGTCTCTGATAAATGGATGCTACCTTGAAGACAGAATGGGCTCCTTTGTTCAGTGTTGTTTGTTTTTGTTTTGTTTTTGCTTTCTTATTTTTGTTCCAATCTCCAGGAAGACTTAATTGATATGGACTGTTTTTTTTTTTTCATTAACATAGTTCTTTCCAGCTCTTCATTACTCCTTTCTAGCACAGAGTTACCTTAGTCTAAAGGTCTTTGCCCTCTCAGAGGATTCTATACATTCTGGAGAAGAAACTTATGTCCCCCTCAATTGGCAGACTTCCTTTCCTTTTGGATGTTTCAGGGAAATCCTTCATGGAAAAGGCAGAGATATGTAGGAGTACTGTTCAGTCATCTTATTTTCTAAAATTGCACAAGAGAGGTGAAATTTTTGCTATATAATTATGGCTGGTATGGATTTGCCTAAAATAAAAAGAGAGCCTGCAACTGACTTGATAGCAATTCCGCATCACTGGATGAAGGTAAAAGAAAGTCTTTATTTAGACATTGTGAAAGAAGGGGGGGGCTGTCAGGGGGCAAATCCCCTGCTGAAACTTCCAGGGGAGTTGGAAATTGGGGTGTCAGAAGATGAATCAGAAATATCAACTGAATAGGAGTGCTAGTACAGCCTTGGTATCAACATTGTTGTGTGCAAGAGCTTATGACTTATTATCCCCTTTACATGACCCTGATACAAGATGAAAAATATTTAACTATGTCACAAGTGTCGGTACAGAATCCATGATGTTCTCGAGACTGTTCCCATTCATCATGACCACCAACATCAAGAAAAGAAATCTACTACACTACAGTGCCATCATCTGCACTGTGGCTCTGATATACTTCATCATCACAATTTGGGATTAGGAGACTATAAACGTCAAAGATTGGCCTGGTCCATCACGTGAAATAGAGTGTGAGAAACTGAGATTTATTCTTGCTAAAGGAGGAAGAAAAAGACTTAGCCTGGCTTTTGTATTCCTCCACATTTTGTTTTGTTTGTTTTTGTATTTCCCCACTTTCCCCCAATTCTTTGCCTTAGCAGCATCTTCTACAGGAGGATTGCCTAATTATTTTAAATGAAGAAGGTCTTCCAGAATAGTGGTGCCAAATTCTAATAGCTATGGATCTCTCTGAACCCAAATTGATTAAAAAAAAACATGAAGTTAACATTATCTATATTGTATGGTACTTTATTTTATTAAACATTTCCCAGTTCCATTTATATTTGATTCATGTCATACTTTGTAGTTTTAGATGTTATTTGACCAATGGTTTACAAGGTTGGACACTTTAACTACAAGATTATTAGAAATATGCCACCAAAGGGATGCGTGTAGGAGGGCTAGTGTTTTCCTGATGCAGCTTCTTTGAGCTTCTTTGACTTTGATACAGCTTCCTCCCTAAGTGAAACTCAATTGGCCATACTTTCCTTGATTTAATTTCTTAGACTGGGAATATGAACAGTTCCAACTTTATGTAGTCCCTACCTCTTAGGGCGTCCAAGACAATGCAAGTTTCTTTACCCAGATGATTGAATGACCAGATATATCCAGATCAAACGAGAGGAGTTATGCCCAGAGAAGCTAAGGGAAATGGTATCCTTGTTGCATATTTTTAGCTATATTAGGGGAAAGTAAGCCTCCCCCTTTGCTAAATATTTAGTGATTTGCAAATATCTCATTTTGCCCTGTCATCAAACCTGAACCAGTTTACTGGCTTTAGAGCTTTGCCTATAAAAACATCAGTTCATGTATCCAATCCATTGTTCCCCATACTAATCATGTTTGCCACTTATTACAAAGCCACAGAATTCCAATATATTTATGTATAATTTGCTTGATCTTTTTATTTTATAGATATCTAATTTGTTTCAAATCCTTTGCTACCATAAAAAAGGGCTACTACGAAGATTTTGATGTAAAAGGGGTCTTTCTTTTTTTTGTAAATGACCTCCGTGGGGTACATCCCCTACCAGGGGTACTGAAGTAAGGAGTTATGGATATTTTAGCTGCTTTATGTGCTTAGTTTTCAATTGCTTTCAGAATCATTGTAGCAATTCACAGTTCTACTAGTAATGCATTAGTGCTCCTGTCTTTCCATAAACCTTATAACATTTACTATTTCTATCTTTTGTTATCTTTGCTAATATGCTAGGTGTAGAGAGGAAATTGATTTACATCTCATAAGTGATTCAGAGAATTGTTTCTTATTTTATTAATGGCTATAATTCTTCTGTTAAGAATTGTTTATTCATATAGTTTGACTACTTAACTATTGAAAAATGGCTTTTAGTCATCTATTTGTTAATTGTCTATATACTTTGAATACGAAGCTTTCAATTAAGAAATTTAGTAATTTCTTTGTCCTGTTTACTATTTCCCTTTTTATACTAAATGCATTATATGTTTATATGTATACAATATATGTGCGTACATTTATTTAAAGTTTATGTGTATATATATATGTGTGTGTATGTATACAAACATGTATATATATATGTATATATATATACATATTACATATATTCTTCTGGAGGGCTTAAATAAATGTACCCGGAATTTTTGGTGTGTTGTTTCATAATTATCATTGTCTTTTGTATAAATATTAATTGTTTCTACTTTTTGTTCTTTAATTCACTCATTATTTAGAATTTAATAATTAGGTCTCCTTTTGAGCTCATACTTTTTGTTTGGGTTCCATTCACTGGTTACTGTTTCACGGAACTATTATTTGTAAATGATAGAATTTGTCTTTCTTCCATTTTTACATTTATTGGCAAAATCTTAGTGCTTCAGTACATAACCATAGTTTTGTAGCAATGGAATCAAAGTATAGTAGTAAGAATTATTCAACCCAAGTTCACACAGGGTCCCTAGACTTTGCTATGAGCATGCTCCATAGGAAAGGAAGTTGTCTTAGAAAAGAATATCAGGATCTCAACACTTACTGAGCCTGAGAAACAAAATTTTCACCAACTAACTCCCTAGCGGCTTCTTAGACACATTTCGATCTTGGAATACATTGTCAAAGTAAGCACAGGAACACAAGGTGTCTAGAGGGAAACAAAAATTAGAAATGCTCTACCGCACTCGTCCCAGTTTGGGAAGTTCACCATCACGTCATTCTGGCATATACTAAGGAGAAAACACCCTGGAGGCACAAGTGTAACAAAAAAAAAGTGTAAGTGTAACAAAATTTCTACCTGCATACTTTTCTGTTCTTAATCTTCTGTACCAATAAAATAATGAATCCTGAGCTAAAAATGTCACCATTTTTCCTTTTCTCCTTTCTCCTTATCAATATTGTTAATCACAATCTTCACCTGGAAGGGAAGTTTGGCATATATTTCCTAGCATGGAAACCAAACCCACACCCTTCTTGCTCTAAATCATTGACCTTTCCTTATTGCCTTTACTAATATTATTTTTTTCATTGCTGGCATAGAATTTAGAGCTAGAGGGGAATTTAATCTTTTAGTCCATCTTCTTATTGGACCGAGGAAACCTAGTCTATTTCATACGTAGGTTGTCATGAGCAACAAGCCCTCTAAAGTTCAAACAGAACATTCCGTTGACATTCCTTCCATCTTTTCCATGGGTCACCCCATTTGTCCCTCTCAGGATAGGAGAGTGCTTCTGTGTATCTAAGCAATGACCCTTCTTCAGCACATCACAGGTCAGAAAATGTGCACAGAAAAGTTGGAACAGAGAATCACCACAGCAGTCCAATGTGTCGCTTTAAATTTCAGTAAATAAATGTGCATTCTTCCTGTCTCCACAACCATCTTTGTTTAGGACTCTGAAGCTAAAGTTACATAGAAGGACAGGGCTATGGCAAACATGATTCAACAAACAAGGCAGGTGGAGACATTTTATTCCTTCTGCTGAAATCAATAGAAAAACACTGAGTGTACCTACTGAAAGAAAGCCTTGTGTGTATGCATTTGTACACACATGCATGCATGTACACTTATGCACATATACACTCTTGTGCATATAGTTAAATGCAAATATATATGTAACATATATGTGTATGTAAATAACCTCTCCATGTGTTTTGGATTGAACCTTTCTGGTTTGGGGAGGCAATGTGAACTCTGTATGTTATTTTTACTTCCTTCTTTTTCCCTTAGATGGAGAAAAGGCACTTAGATGAAAAGAAAATACACACATGTATAGGCAGGGCCTCCAGAGTTTCTTGTGTCATCAAGAAGTTTCTTAGGTTTATATAGAAGGAGACTGAGATTAAAAATAGATGCGTGAGTTCTGAAATTCACTGGACACAGATGGTCCAGTCCTAATACTGTGGGGAGAGGAGGTGGGAAGAAGGTAATTCTAAGACAGAAAATAAACACTATGCTTGTCTGATACTCACGAGGAAAATCATACCACACTGGAAGGAATTCCTTTTTAATCTTGGCCTAAGAAATTGTCTTTTATTTGATTTTTTAATTGTCTTATATAACCATAATATTTCTGAATCTAGATAGACTTATGTTTCTCATAAATAATTGCTAAGAAACTCTCTCTTTCATAATCTGACATATTTGGAGACAGGGGTTTGCAGAGTAGGAGTAAAATGAATATTGAATGTAACCCTTAGGACATGGCAGCACCAGCAATTGCAAATGATGGACAGCCATTAAGGGTTCAAGTATGGCAACTATTTGAACTTAGGAAGTCAAGTTAGCTGTGAGTCTGAGAAAGCCTCAGTTAGGACCTTACCCTTCAAGCTGGGTTCTAGTGTCAAATGAAGACTTGATGAAAGACCTGAGGATGAATATATGATTCCCCTGGAATGGTTCTGAGCAAAGGCATGACAATCTCTGACTATTAGATGACCCTTCTCATCAAGTCTAACCCCTCCAAATGTGCCCTTTATCTTCTTTTGCATAATTTTGATCATATTGCTCCTAATATCATCCACTCCTTCATATTCAACCATTCCCTATGTAGTAGGTTCTTCCCTAATGTTTATAAAGGAAACCCAAGCTTCTCTGATATGAAAAAAATAATAATAATGAAAGTTCAATAGACTTCCTCATCTTCTCAATTTATAGGTCTATATATTTCCTCCCTTTCTCAGCTAAATGCCTAGGAAAAGTTGCTTAAGGTCTCTATACTGATAACTCTCAGATTTATATAGCTAGCCCTAATCTCTCCTGAATTTCAGTCTTACATCAACCGTTGAAAATTGGACATTTAACACGATGTCCCATAAGCCTCTTAGATCTTATATCCAAAAAATACTCACTTTCTTTTCTCTGAATCACTACCTTCTCCCCCTTTTCATTATTTTTGTTTTTTCCACCACTATTTTCCTGGTTACCCAGTTTGGCAAACTCAACCTCATGCTTGATTCTTCATTTTCACTGGCCCCATGTAGGAAAGCTAAAATTCAATTAGATTATTTCTTTCTCCACAATATCTCATATTTCTACCTCCACAAGATCTATTTCTATCTCCATCCACTTAAACAGTCCCTGCCATTCTCGTTTGTCTTCTAGACTATTGCAATATCCTCTTAATTGATCACCTTACCTCATCTCTTTCTACTCTTTTTCAACCTGCACAGAACTACACAAACTACTTTCCTAAAGTTCATGGGTGACCATGTTATTGTCTTACCTAATAAACTCCAGTGGTTCTATATTAATCTCCAGTAGTTCCATATTATTTTGAAAATTTGTTTCTCTTGGATGAGCGTATTTATTATAATTTATTATGTTTTAAAATAAATCTCATGAGTTATTTTATATATTTATTATATATTTTTAAAATATAAAAATAAATTATAATAAAAAGCAGCAGGTATTGTTGGGCTAAATGACTTGGAAAACCCTTCCAACTATGGAATTTTCATCAAAGGGTAAAGACTAAAATAATAATTAGGTTTAAAGAATTATAATAATGTGTGAAATTTGTTAGCATTCACATTAGTAAGCAGAATATTTTTGAAAAAATAAAAAATAATCTTATATTAAAAAATAACCAAATGCAAAACTCTTCTAGTCTTGCATTTAGGGTCCTTTACAACTTAGTCCCAATGGACCTCGTAAGCCTCGCTACTGACCTTTCTCTTAAAATATACTACTGTTCAACTAAACCTACCTTACTACTGCTTCTCCTTGATTACACCAAATTTTCCTTCTCTGTGCCTTTGTAATGACTTTCCTTCAGGTGAAGAATTCACTCTCTCTTCACCTGCTCTCTGAGAATTCATAATTTCCAGCAAGGCTCATATAGAATGCTATCCTCTACATAAAGCCTTTCCTAATTTCTCTCACTTTCAGTGCCTTCATCCCCTAAATTACCTCAGTGACTCAGTAAATGAGAATAGTAGACTTGAAGTCATGGAGGTCTGGATTCAAATCCCAATTTAGACATTTATAACTATGTGACCGTAGGTAGAACCATATACATAGAGACTGATACACTGTGGCACAATTGAATGTAATGGGCTTCTCTACTATGCAATGTACTAAAATAATCCAGGACAATTCTGAGGGGTTTATGAGAAAGAACACTGTCCACATCCAAAGAAAGAACTGTGGGAGCAGAAACACAGAAGAAAAAACAACTGTTTGATCACATGGGTTGATGGGTATATGATTGGGTATGTAGACTCTAAACAATCGCCCTAATGCAAATATTAATAATATGGAAATAGGTCTTGATATGTAAAAGCCAATGGAATTACTTGTTGGCTATAGGGAGGGGGTTGGGAGGTAGGGAAAGAACATGAATCATGTAACCATGGAAAAATATTCTAAATCAATCAATTAAATAAAATTTTTCAATGCAAATGGCAAAAAAATAAAATAAAAACTACGTGACCTAGGAAAAACATGTAATCTCACTCACCTTCAACTTCCTTATCTGTGAAATGGGGATGATAACTGTACTTACCTCCCAGAGTTGTTTGACCAAATGTCATGTATAATACTTTACAAATTTTAAAGTACATAGAAATGCTAGCTATTATTATTAGCAATTAGTAGATGTCTATGTGTGTTCTCTCCTCAAGTTATTTTGTAAGATTCTTAAAAAAGAGATGTTATTTCTCTTTTGCCATTATATGTGCTATACCTGCCAAACATGCTTCCTGTAATGGGGGCAATTAATAAGTGTTTTTTGATTGATTGAATGAACTGGGGTCCTAGTAAGCTGATGAGGTTAAGTAACGTCTAAGGCTCAGAACAGAATCCTTCCTCTTTCTTCTCTATAGCATTATTTTATGGTGGCTCCCTTTCCCTCCTGAAAATCAGAGAAACGAAAAACTAGATAATTTATGTTAGGATGTATTTACCTAGAACTATGTAGTTCCTCAAAACTAAACAGTGATCTATCTATCTATCTATCTATCTATCTATCTATCTATCTATCTATCTATCTATCTATCTATCTATCTATACATATATATTTCATTTTTGAGGTTTAGCTTCAGTTTGGAGGACAAATCTTCAATTGGCCCAGAGTTTAGTGGCAGCTGAAGGAGACTTACTTATGGTTACTAATATCAAGAGCAAGGCTAAGGGACTGAGTTGGGAAATCAGACCAAAATTTTCTACAGTTTCTCTTTCCTTTTATTGGCTCTTTCAGTGGTTTCTCCCCACCATCTGCAAGGTACCCAAAGCTCTTATTTTCTCAACATACCTGGAGACTGAACTGCAATGCATCACTCTGCTGTTGAATTGTTGTATTACAGACTTTTCTTCTTCCTTTCCCATCAGAATGTACAAAACTTTATTTTGTTCTTTCATGACATTGTTGAGCATTAGGTCAGCTAGTCTGATTAACAATTATAGCTGAAGTTTTCTAACTCCTTCCAGATAATACAATATTTTGACCTTGGACTTCAATATCTAAAAGGATGAGTGTCATGGGGATTTTAGATACAATGGAAAAGCAGATGAAGGAGATATTTGAGGAACTTTCATTTAGTGCTACCAAGATTTATAACTGACACTTGTTTTCTTCCTCAAGGCAAGGGCAGAATGCTCTCAGGGAGGAATGGACTGGCACTGGTCATATCTTCTCCTAACTACCTCTTCTCTCTGTGCAAATGGCCTTACTCCTAGGCAATATGACTAGAACACATGCAGCCTAGAATATATCACAAAATTATAAATGCAATGTCTCCACTGACACTTTCTCAAGAGGAGAGAAACCATTATAATATAAGCTCCTTGAGGGCTAGGACTATGTTTTTGCCTTTCTTTATTATGCTGCTTCTCTATCTCTATCTCTCTACCTAGCTATCTATCTATGTATCATATATCTGGTGTCTATATCTTCCTCTCTCTCCCCTATCTATCTGTATGCTTGTCTATCTTTCTATCTCTCTGTCTCTATCCATCTATCTATTAATTTCTATCTAATTATCTCTATCTATCCATCTGTCTGTCTATACATTTATCTATCTATTTGTCTGTCTATGCATTTATCTATCTATCTATCATCTATCTGCCTATAATATATCTGTCATTGACTATTGACTGAAAACCAAAGAAGTATATATGACAACACATTAAAGGGACACATCAAAGGAGACAACTTGAGGGATCCATGCTGCCCAGTGACATTCATCTCCTCATTTGGCTTCTGTCTACACTCTTTCCACACTGTCCATTCATCTAATATCATGAATAGGTAAGATGATTTGTTCATTGGTATACCAACCCAATTCTCTTTGTCTGACTCCCTTAACTTCCCTGGTTATCTGTACACTTAGATTAAAGGGATCTCATGGTTAGTCTACATGTCAGGCAAATTAAATCATCCCAGAAAACCCTATAGGATGAGCCACAAGAATTCCCCCCAGCTCAGAGAGTGCTGGACAGCACCTGTTGTACAAACATCCAGGAAGTTTTTAGTAATGCCTTTACTTTCTGTTGACTGGCAGAAACAAGAAAGAAAAATATTCAAGTGTTTTGAGCCAAACAACTTGAGGAACAACAATTCTCTTGCCTTTTGTGCCCTTACTTTTTTTTCTTCTTTAGCTATTTACACAAATAAGAAATTACTCTTACAGTAAGATTGTGAGTCTCTTTTTTGACATCTTTATTATGATGGTTTGTTTTCTAACTCCATTGCTGCCTGCACTCCAGGTGGCTCCATTACAGCAGTGCATCAGAGTGGGGAATCATAATCCAGCTATTGTGTTATCTGCAAACTGTCAGTATTATACCCAGAGGGAGGCAGACAATCCAACAACCCCATTTATTGAGCACCCAGTGTGTGCTGAGTAGAACATTAGGCATTTAGAAGGAACCACCTTAGTTCAAGTCCTTTTTACTTTGTATATGGTCTATTGCAGTGACCTCTTAATTCATCTCCCAGCTTCAAATCTCTTTCCTTCTCAAATCCATCCTCCACATAGCTGCCAAAGTGATTTTGCTAGAGTATTGTTGTAATCATGTCACTCCCTTCCCCCAATAAACTGCAATGTTTCCCTATTGTCTTTAGCAGGTCTCTTTTGGCTTTTTAAAGTCCTTTATAAAATGGCCCAAATCTATGCAGTCTCCTATTACTCCCCTATTTGTACCATAAGGTACAAACTGTACCAATCCCTACTACTCTCCCATTGCATTGCAACTCCAACTTCTACTTTGGCATCAGTCATTCTCTGTACCTGAAATGTATTTCCTTCTTCACCCTTATCTTGTTGAACCCCTCACTTCAAGATGAAAAATAAATATCACATTCTATGTCAGAGATTGTTCTGTTGCAGGATAATTTTTGAAAAATCATAATTTGAGGAAATCCCAAATTTTAGTTAGAGGGAAATAAAAATAAATATGTATTTTTTTCTTATCCAAGTTCACAAATCTAAAATATATCCATAGGTGCCTTAGGGGTCCATTGACCTCAGGGTAAGAAATCTTCTTCTATATCAGTGATTCCCAAAGTGGGCTCCACCACCCCATTGTGGGTGCTGCAGCCATCCAGGGTGGTGGTGATGGCCATGGGTGCATTTGGGGGGGTGAATAACTGTAAGGGGGTGGTGATAGTATGTGACAGGGAGGTGCTAAGTAATATTTTTTCTGGAAAGGGGGCAGTAGGCCAAAAAAGTTTGGGAACCACTGTTCTATATGCTACTTGTGCCCTGCCTACAAATGCCTTTATATTTGACTATCCTGTATGTCTTTTCTGTATTCCCATTCTGTATATACTTATATTTGTAATTGTCATCTTCCACACTATTATATGTGACCAGTAATTGCTTTATTTTTTTGTATCTGTATCCAAGAACCTAGCACAGTGCTTAGAACACAATATGAGTGCAATGAATGTTTGTTAGTTGATTGATTGTTAGGTTGATATAGAATAAGAGAATCAAATACTTTTCTCTTGGGAGTATGCATCCAATGAAGAGAATAGCTTCTGCTATCACATTTTATAGGTCGTTGCAATGTTGCTATCTCCCAGAGAGAGTAGAGAGAAGATAAAGGCAGAAATTTCAGCCCTGAGATAGCTGCAAGGAGCTGTCAAAGTCACCCTGGGAGGGTGAGATTAGAATCACTTGCTATTAAGTGTTCTATCCTTACAAGTGATATGCTTATAATTATTCAATATAAAATCTCACAAATGTTTCTGTAGCAAAGGTGACTCATCAGGGTATTTCAAATTATCAAAAGAGTATGTCCCTTCTCTCCAGCCTGCCAAGACATCTTTAACCACCTTAGCTCAGTAGCGACGAGATACTGACATAGTTGTTTTGAGTTGTTCATGGGATTTTCTTGGCTATGGCACTGGAGTGGTTTGCCATTTCCTTTTCCAGTAGACTAAGGTGAGGAGAGAGGTTAAGTCCCTTGCCTAGGATTACCTAGTTAGTGTCTGAAGATAGCTTTGAAATCAGGTCTTTGTGACTCTGGGCAACAAGTGGCTCAGTAATTAGAATGCTGAGCCTGGCATCAAGAAGAATGATCTTCCTGAATTCATACCTGGCTTCAGATACCTACTAGTTGTGTGACCCTGTGTAAATCACTTATTCCTGTTTGCCTCAGTTTCTTCATCTGTATAAGTGAACTATCAAAGGAAATGGCAAACTATTCCAGGACCAGTGCTTTATCCACTTAGTGAGGTAGCTGCCTCTTGGATAAACAGAGATGAAGTGACTTGCTGCAGGTCACATAGCTATATTACACACTAGCTAGTATCTGAGCCTGGATTTGAAATCAGGCCTTTCTGACTCTACTCCCAGGACTCTTATCTATTGAGCTATCTTTCTGTCCTGACATTTACATATATAGTGATAATTCATTTATTCAGCACTACAACTTATACAATGTATTTTCCAACTCTAGATTTATTCCTTCATCTCACAATTTTTAATGATCTTTGTTACTTAAATCTTAAAATTTTGAACAAAAAAATACTAATTAGATTCTGAGTGAAGGCCTGAGGAGATTTTTTTCTAAATGTCTAGCACATGTATTTACCCCCTTTATCTCTGACTTTGTTCACCAATCCAACCTACACTTTGGTAAATAAATTAGAGTGAGCATCCTGGTCACTACTATCATTCACCGCTGAGATTCTTCCAGTAACTTTGGTGGGGTGGCTACTCTACTATAACTAACACTATAACTCTTCAATTCCCACCAGTGTGTTTCCCATTTCATGAATCAGCTCATATGGTGCCATTAAATTTTTCAATAATATTTTACTTTTTTCTCTATTATACACATGCCACTAATTCTTAATCAAAGCATTTACCAAACAGAAGAAGAAGCAAAAATTATTATAACATGACATTATACCTATGACTCTACAGGAATGCACACAATATCTCTGGGGGAAAAGTGGACCCAAACTTAAAAGAACCATTGAATGAAGTACATGTATAAAGGATCCCATGTGCCCAGGGAATTGAAGAGCTCTGGAACTTTGGACCTTGCCATTCTTTCCTTTTCTGTGAAACAGTCTGCACAAAAATCCATTGATGAGTACAGTGTTAAAGCTCTTCTGAGCTGGCCCACTTCTCCACTGAGGAAGGCCATTTTTCTACTGATTACTTCCCTCCTCTGCTAATCTGGACCACTTTGACCTGTTTACAAAACTTTTTCAGGACTTGTCCCTTCTTTAGCTGGACATTAGAAGATTTCTACCTCCCAGGAAGGAGGTGGCAGGCCAAATAAAGATAGCAAAGCCTTCCCATTACCATGCAACTCTTCCAGGCAGCAGATGTCAATGCAGAGAAACAGAACAGCTAATATTATACACAGCAACAGAAAAAATGTACAGTGATCAACTGTAAATTATTTATTGTTTATAATAATAATTATAATATAACACAATAATAGTTATTATAATAATAGTTATTATCAGCAATGCAAGGATCTGAGTCAATTCCAAGAGACTCATGAAGGAACTGATGGAGTCTGAATGCAAATCAAAGCATACCATTTTTCAATTTGCCACCTTCATGAGTTTTTTCTTATATGAGCAATATGTACCTTCTTTCACAACATAAACAAGGAAATATATATTACATGATGGCAAATGTATAACCTATATAATATTCTCTGCTGTCTTGGGGAGGGGGAGAGAGAGAATATGGATTGTAAAATGTCAGAAAATAATTATTAATTGTATTAATAATTAAAAAATTTAGAAGACATTGGGAAAAAAGGAAAGGAAAGCATTAGCTCCCTTTCTCCAATCAGCTCTCTGCTCTTTTCACAGAATTGTACCTGAGCCTCATCCCCCTGTACTAATTCAAATCCCTTCAGGGAGAGACCACATTTCTGACTCATAGTGATAAACAAAATCCTCATTTTCTGCCAGCTAAATGATATTCATGGATATATGTTTATCAATTTATCACAAAACAATTCTAGAGTTCAGGATCTCCCAGCTACTAATTCCAAAGTAGACCTGCCAGATACATGCAAATTAGATTCTGTAAAATAGTACACTATAGCATCCTTTGCCCTGAGAAAATGCCTTGTTATTTCAGGATGCTTTTGCAGTGTTTCACAAATATGTGTCTTATGTTTGTTTTTGATTTTGCTCCTTGTAATTATCAATAATGTTAAAATCTATTTCAGCATGGAAGAAAACCTAGGTACAAATCTATTTCAGTAATCTTGCCATGAAATGATAATGTCCTATACTAGAGGAATGAGCTAAAATCATTATAGGTGATCAGAGAAAACAATAATAAACCTGAGTAGTCACAGGTTATATAGAAAATGAGAATATCACTTCATCTCTTTTACCTCTCCAAACATTACATACTAGTATTTTTCTTATCTCTATGTAGAGGATTACAAGATCTATTTTTTTCATCCATAGTATCTCTCTTAATCTCCAGTTCTGCAACATCATTGGGTATTTCAAACTTGGTGTCCTCTGTGACTCAACTTGTCCAAAGCAGAACTCATTGTTTTCCCCTCTTCTCCCTCAATCACTCTCCTTTTCTGAACTTCCCTATTACCATCAAAGAAGTAATCTTTCTTCCAGACACGGAAGTTTACAACCTTGGGGTCATCTCTGATTCCTCTTGTTCACTTAACTTCATCATTCTATTTGGGGTTTTCTTGGCAGAGATACTGAAATTGTTTGCCTTTTCCTTCTCCAGCTCATTTTGCAGATGACAAATTGAGGTAAATAGGGTTAAGTGATTTGCCCAGTGTCACAAAGCTGATAAGTGTCTAAGGTCATATTTGAACTCGGGAAGATGAGTCTTTTTTATTTCAAGCCCAGTATTCTGTCCACGGTGCCACCCAGCTGCCCATGTTAGGCTACTTGCTTTTTTCCATGTAAAACACTCCATCTCCCGTCACCAAATGTTCCCTTTATATTTACTGTTCTCTATTCATATGATGCTTTCTTTCCTAAATTCTTTTTCTTAGAATACCTGGCTCCCTTTAAAATTCATTTCAAATGTCACTTCCTCCTAGAGACCTTTTCTGCCCACACGTCCCACCTGCTAAAGCCATCCTTTCTCAATTTTTCTTCCATATAATTGATTTACTGTGCATTGTTCTCTCTTGGGAAAAAAACAACAACAACTGACTTGCATTTTCTTGAGATTTCTCTTTTCAAATGGTCAGATATCTAGAGTGCAGTAGCACAGGATTCTATTAGTATCTATAACCCTTTCCTCTCAAATTGCTTCTCTGTCATCACCATAATGGATTGAACTTCTTTAGAAGAGACTTTCTTTTAGCCTTCCTGAGTTACTCACACATTGACTGGTGAGACATGACCCTATTATTCCCCCACGCACTAGGAGAGACTAGAAAGAGGATAGTTTAACTGCCAAACAAGATTCCAACATCATTTTATACAAGATGATGTCAGATTCAGAGCTCTATAGTTTGAGGAGGCCTCAGAAGCCATCTAACCCAATCTCCTCATTTTCTAGATGCTGAAACTGAATCCCAAGATGGATAAATGATTTGCTCAAGGTTATGGAGGTAATGAGTACCAGAGACAGTATTTAAACCCAGTTCTCTGAAATAGAAACCTCTTCAGGGAGAAGTTATCAAACCACACCTAAAATACCTAGTTAAATGTGCCAAATTGAATGTGGGGCAAGAATTTATTTTTTCCAAACCCTTCAACACAATCACTTTGTGCTCTGAAGCATAGGATTTGATTACCCAAATCATTGTCTTAGTCTGCACAGCTACAATTATTATTAATGATTATAGAATTACCTACTTCTTTGATATAAATCTAGTCACAGTTGTGCAATTCCAATTATACATTAAAATTTAGTGCATTAAAAAGGTTTTTTTCCCCTAAGAGCTTGTGTAGTAAATGTTGTCTAGCCAACTTTTCAATTATAACTAATTTAGAAATACTTTGCATTAAAAAGTATTTAAAGACAGATCAGGTATCACCCAAAGAGATGTTATTGTGAAAAGGAAATGATTAGATCAGATGGCCATTAAGAGTTCTTCTAGCTCTACCCTTTGATAACATTTTTGTGAATGTTTATTGGCATTTGTTAGTTTACATCACTAGAATTTTTCTCAATATCCTCACCTGTCTACTCCCTAAAGGCTATCCCTTACAACAAATAATGTTTCTTTAGGTTTTTTAAAGAATTTATTTATTTAAAAAATAAAGAAGAGAATGAAATTAATACTATCAAAAATGAAAAAGGGCAATCTCATCTATAATGAAGAAGAAATTAAGACAATTATTAAGAGCTACTATGCCCAATTATATGGCAACAAATATGATAACCTAGGTGAAACAGACAAATATCTACAAAAATATAAGAGGAAATAGAATAATTAAATAATCTCATCTCAGAAAAAAGAACTGAACAAGCCATCAAGGAACTCCCCAAGAAAAAATCCCCAGGGACTGATGGCTTCACAACCTATTTCTATCAACCATTTAAAGAACAACTAATCCTAATACCACACAAATTATTTGATAAAATAAGGAAAAAGGAGTTTTACCAAATTTATTTTATGACACAAATATGGTACTGATCCCCAAACCAGGAAGACCAAAAACCAAGAAAGAAAACTACAAACCAATCTCCTTAATTAACAGAGATGCAAAAATCTTAAATAAAAATACTAGCAAATAGATTACAGCAAACCATCTCAAGGATTATCCACTATGACCAGGTGGGATTTATACCAGAAATGCAAGACTTGTTTGACATTAGAAAAAACTTTCACATAATTATCCATATCAAGAATCAAACTAATAGAAACCACATGATTATCTCAATAGAGGCAGAAAAGCCTCTAACAAAATACATCACCAATTCCTATTGAAAAACACTAGAAAGGATAGGAATAGAAGGGCCATTTCTCAAAATAATAAACAGTATGTATTTAAAACCATCAGCAAGCATCATCTGCAATGGGGATAAATTAGAAGCCTTCCCAATAAGATCAGGAGTGAAACAAGGATGCCCACTATCACCTCTATTATTTAACATTATACTATAAACACTACCAGTAGCAATTAGAGAAGAAAAAGAAATTGAAGGTATTAAAATAGACAATGAGGAGACTAAACTATCAGTCTTTGCAGATTAGATGATGATAGAGAACTCAAGAAAATCTTAGAGAACCCAAGAAAATCAACTAAAAAGTTAGTGGAAATTATCAACAACAAACAAAGTTGTAGAATACGAAATAAATCCATATAAATCATCAGCATTTCTATTTATTTCTAATAAAATTAAGCAGTGAGACTTAGAAAGAGGAATTCCATTTAAAAACACTCTAGATAATATAAAATATTTGGGAACCTCTCTATCAAAACAAACTCAGGAATTATATGAACATAACTACAAAACACATTTCACATAAATAAAACTAGATCTAAACAATCGGAAAACATTAATTGTTCATAGGTTGAATGAGCTAATGTACTAAAAATGACAATCCTCCCTAAACTAATTTACTAATTCTATTCCATACCTATCAAGCTACCAAAAAAACTTTTTTATAGAATTAGAAAAATTATAACTAAGTTCATTTGAAAGAACAAAAGATCATCAAAACAATATGGTGCTGGCTAAGAGATAGAAAGAAGGATCAATGGAATATACTTGAGGTAAATGACCTTAGCAAGCTAGTGTTTGATAAACCCAGAGATCCCAGCTTTTGGAACAATAATCCACTATTTGACAAAAACTACTGGGAAAATTGGAATATAGTATGGGAGAGATCAGGTTTAGATCATACTCTATACCAAGATAAATTCAGAACAGGTCAATGACTTAAACATAAAGAGGGAAATTATAAGTAAATTAAGTGGCCATATCTATGGGAAAGGAAAATTTCTTGGCTCTCCTTACTTCACTCTGCATCAGTTCATGTAAATTTAAGCTTTTCTCTATTCATCACATTGTAATTTCTTACAACATAGTACTAGTCCATTACATTCATGTACTATAATTTGTTTAACTATTCCCCAGTCAATGAGGATTTACTTTGTTTCCAATTCCTTACTACCATAAAAAGTGCTGCTATAAATATTTCGGTGTATAGAAGGACTTTCTTCTATCATTACTCTCATTAGACTATAAACCTGGTGATCATATTCCTTGGTCAAAGCACATAGATATTTCCATTACTTTATTTACATAATTCCAAGTATGTGCCTATCATTTTATAATCCTTTTAAAATTGCCTATTTTATTTCTCTTGTTTGTTTTCTTTACCAATTTGAGTGTAGAGTAAAAACTTATTTTATTTCTCTTATTATTGATTTCATGCATTCTTTTATATAATTATGAATTGTTTGTAATCTTCTTTGAGAACCATTAATACCCTTTAACAATTAATTATAGGACAATGGTTTTTAGAGATAGAGATGAGACAGAGAGACAAAGAGACATAAATGATAGATGGATAGATAGATGATGGTTATAGATGAATGTCTATATAGATATATGTTATATATTTTAGATATTAAACTTTTATCTAAGGAGTTATATACATATATGTGCACATATATGTATACGCATAGCATTTAAGAGCTAGTATTTGACATCAAAATCTTCCTATTTCTCCTGCTTCACACCACTCCCATGTGGAGAATTTAAAAGCTACATTGTAAACCACATCAAAGTAGAAACTGAGAAGAACCCTTGGGTCCTTGAGTATAGATAACATTGAGATGCTTTAATTCTACTAATACTGAAATTGTAAGCTTAATCTAACAACTTCAAGTTGTGGGGAAAAAGCTTTCCTTTAAACCAACTAAAATAGTTATAAAATCATTAAGGATATAATCCACTTCACATCTTCTCATTCTGGAAGTATAAGGCTTTGTTCTTGTCTCAAAAGGCATTTCTAAACTGAACAATTGTTAAATCTCCAACCTGAGCACACAATTAAATGCAGTTTGATCTCTTCCCTTGATGGCCAGTTATTGTTGTTTCTAATTACCATCCCATCCAACTTATTTTTCTTCTTTTTAGCTTATTGAAGGAAATAATACAAATTATTCTTTAATTTGTCAGTTCTTCCATAGGACTTTTAACTCCCTTTGAAATCTAGCCAAAGAAAATACATCTCTAATACTTGTTCCTTTGAAAATACATTCTGTTATATTCCCTAAGACTGAAAAATCAACAAGTTCTATTAATTCTGCTTTTAAAATATTTCTAATATCAAATCATTTCTTTCTTTCCAGTCCCACATTTATATTTCAGTCCAAACCTTTATCACCTGAGGATTGAATTATAACATTGACTTATTCATTGATGTCCTTGCCCTAAACAATACTATTACCCACAAAGGGATAACATCCATATAAGATCAATCTAATTAAAATACCATTTCTATAATGTCTCTCAATTGCTTAAAAATCCTTCAATGGATAAAAACTCATTCTCTTTAACCTGGAATCACAATCTCTTAACAAACTTACCTCTTCTTACTGCCCCACACACTCTCTTTTATATTTTAAGGTAGGCAAGGTTTAAGACTAGAATTTGCTTGAGGAAAAGGAAATGAAAAAGACTGTAAGTCATAGAACTTTTATGTCACTCCCATAGGAGTGGATGAAGAATTGTTGGAAGAAAAAAAGTGTAAAGTGAAAAATAACAAAATTCTTTCAAAGAAGAATCAAATGGAAAGATCAGAGATATAAGAATATGTCTGAGCAGCCCAGAGATGGTGTCTGGGTTAGAATTTAGAGAAGGTAGAAAAAATCAGGAAGATATGAAGCAGAAATTGTCCAGAGTAAGGAAGGTTCACAAGTCAAAGAAAATGGAATAAATAGCATATGCCAGCAAAATGAGGTCTGCTCTTTTGTTAACCCTGCCTTATATTGTCTGCCCTGAAAACTGTAGACAGCTTCAAGTCAAGAGTTGTTAAATGTATCCATGAAAGCACATATCCGTGATCTTTGTTCCTGAATGAGCAAGGAATGGAGATTTCAAATATAACTTATGCTCCATCTTCCCTTCCTCCACTTTTCTCTCCCTTACACAGACCTTGCTCTTCCGATCTCTACAGATAGATTAATACCTAGAGTTTCTAGGTGAACAAAAAAGAATCGACCTATCCCCATAGACATAAGGGAAAGTGGAAAGGTTAGAAGTATTGTGATGGGGGTTGAGGGGGGACAACTAGGCAGCTCAATAGATTGAGAGTCAGGCCTAAAGACAAGAGGTCCTAGGTCCAAATATGGTCTCAGACGATTCCTAAATATGTCATAGGCAAGTCACTTAACCCCTCATTGCCTAGTCCTTACTGCTTTTCTGCCTTAGAACCAATATACAGTATTGATTCTAAGATGCAAGTTAAAGGTTAAGAAAAGAATAAGTATTAAAGTGAAAAGAAATGGGAAATGTAGAGAAGACTTTTGGAAAGGACAAAAGGTAGTCAATCATTGAAGGGATCCTAAAAAAGACTTCCATCTTTTCACTCCCTCTTAGGGCAAGTCCCATAGCCTCCTGCCTTCAAAGACAAGGCAGATAGTAGACACTTCCCTAATTCAGGACTGACTGACTCTTGTTTATGAAAAGAATCCTCATCTTCATTATCCATATCAGTCACTCTCCTTTATCCATATTCTTTTCATTCTTCAATATTAAGATTCACCTCTATGCTATTTCCACCCATTGCTCCTCGTTTTGTTTTGTTTTGTTTTTTACTGGATTCGTGTTGGTTTTGTATTCACATTCATAGATTCCAGAATCTACCTTATGATTGTCTTGTTTCTCCCAAAAATAGAAAATAAAAACAATTTTAGTCAATTTCATAAAACCATAGAATCATAAACTATTAGACTGGAACCTTATAGTTTTCTAGTCCAGAGATACTATTTATGTCATAAAACTGTTAGTCTTCTGTGTCCTGCTATCTTCCCCATTGAAATGAGAACTTGAGCACAGAGGCTATGATTTTCCTTTTCTGTGTATCTCTAGCAGAGTCCCTGGCAGATTCAAAGTGCTTAATAAATACTTGTTGGCTCCTCTCTATCTGCACTACTTAATTAATAAAGAAACTGAAGATCAGAAAGGCAAGGCAATTTGTTCAGGGTCAAGAAATATTTCAAGGCAGAACTAAGATTCAGACTCCAGTCTCTTGACTCACTGACCATGACTCTGAACCTGGTAATGTGCAAATTGAAATCTCAAAGTTTTCTAGGATAATGCTATTCTACTGTATCAATTTC
Source organism: Gracilinanus agilis (assembly GCF_016433145.1). Taxonomy (NCBI): domain Eukaryota; kingdom Metazoa; phylum Chordata; class Mammalia; order Didelphimorphia; family Didelphidae; genus Gracilinanus; species Gracilinanus agilis. The sequence continues at coordinate 398,047,442 of NC_058130.1, forward strand.
TGTCCTATTAATTCTTATGTGAATGAGAACTGTAGCATGACACTTCACACCCCTTGGTCTTTGACTTGATTTCTGGGTTCCCCAGCTCCAGCAGGAAACCTTCAACTTTTCTTGTGGGAGCCCAGACATCTTCCTGGCATCCTCTTTAATAAAATGGCTGAAAACCAATTACAATGGCATCTGAAGGTAGAAATAGAATCTGAGTAAAGGGCCAAAGCACTAGTCTATGAAAGTACAGTCAAACTGGTACAAAGGCAAGGTCCAATTTACACAAAATGTTTGCCAGAATCAATTATAATCAATTGTTTCCTATTTTATCCAAAGCAGGGCTATCAAGTGTTAGTCATTTGACAAGCATGTGATCAATATAATGAAGATCTACTTTAGGAATAGATGAAAGTAGGGTCAATATTAGAATATAAAAAAGAGTAGACCAAAATCAAGACAAGATAGAAAAGGAATGCCACAAAACCCCCAAGATTAAAAAAACTAAGGCTAATGGCGGGGAGGAAATGGTTTATAGGGACAGAGATTCACCTCAAGAAATCTATACCACAATAGAGTACTAAATACAGGGATTTTTAGAGGACCTGATCATTTTGTCTCCCAGTCTGATTTCCTAAAGACTTAATTTTGTTTTGTTTTGTTTTGTTTTGTTTTCTACTTTAATGACAGCCATTTTCATTCTCAGTCACTGTCTAGCACTGACCTGTTGATATTATTCTGAATGAGTAGAGGTCTAGCAACCATCCTCTTAATTCAACTATATCCCTAAGTTCCCACATATGTGAATTCACACATATACATTCATACATGCATACACACTCTCCCTCCTTTGAATATCTCCTTGGTCTTCAAGACTATAGCTTGATTAGATGGCTTTTTTGGGGAAAAAGAAAAACTACCAGTTCTAAGATGTGTACATTACATACTGACTCCCACATCTTCTGTTTCAGACTATAGCCTTGGCAGGTCACTTGTCTCAGTTGAGTATCAGGTCCATAGAACTAAATATGCTTCCAGATGATGTATGATTAGAAATTGTAAGGGAGAGTTCAGAGGCTGTTACTTGTGGTTGAGATGAATAGAAAATTAAATCAATACTGTTCAAAAAGGGAAGTCTTAGTTGATCAGTCACATGGGCTCAGTGACAAGAAGGGGATTTCCACACTTTCTATTATCTTTTAGGTAAGTTGAAGATGCATGAGGGGAAAGGTTTGCAGGAAGGTAGTCAAACGGTTGTCTAGAGGTAACATGTGTCTTTTGGCATCTTCACCTTCACATTCATATAATGCAATGTAAATAATCTATCAGCTTATTCATCTCGTCATTAACTATAGGAAATGTAATGCTCTTCATTTTGAACTCCAAAATATATCTCCTATGTGATCCCCTTCACTCTACTCATATATCCCCAAATCTAATTCAAGCTCTTATCACCTATAACCTAGATTATTACAATAGCCTCTTAATTGGGTTCCCTACTTCAAGTTTCTTTATACTTCAGTCTATCTTCCAAACTGCTTCCAAAATCATTTGCCTGATTACAGATTTCACTCTTTCTTTCCCCTGACCAGTTAGTCTCCTACACAATAAACTCTAGTAGATTCCTGCTACCTCTATGCTCAAATCTAAATTCAAATTAATGATTTAATTGTTAAAAACTTCCACAATCTTGACCCTTCTCAGCCTCGTTATATATTACCCTGCCTTCCTCTATATCCTAGAAAAATTTGCTTTATATGTATTTCTCACAGATTATACATCATCTGCTTCCACACCTTTCAGCTGGTTCTCTTTAATGTCTGGAATGCATTTTTTCTTTCTTTTTGCCTCAAAGAATCCCTTCAAGGCACATATCAATCACCACCTTTTATTTAAAGCCTTTTTTATTCCCTCAACTATTTGTTCTGTTCCTAAAATGATTTTCTTTTTTACTACATTGTATTTATTCTTTTTTTTGTCATGTTGACATCCTTATCTCTCCCATTATAATGAAAGTTCCTTGCAAGGGGAGATTATTTAATTCATAATTTGTAATCTTAATGCCTAGCACATTGACTGACAAATACTGGATGCCAGATAACTATATTTTAATTGATGAATAAATAGTCCAGAAATTCAAGTTAATCTAGATATTACAATTGAAAGAAATATAAAAGGAAGGACTTTGGAATCATAAGTTTTCCTATGAAAATAAAAGAGCAGCCTTAGTTCTAGAGAAAGGTCCAGCACAAAGTGGAAAAACAAATCATCTTGGTTAATGTTCTACAACTGCCAAGATATTATTCCCCTAGTTTTGGAGCAAATTTGTGAGATCAACCATTACTGCCCTAGATGGCAAGAGAGGAGTGTGAAAAGATTGTGAGGACTAGCTCCACCAAGTCCATAATCCAAAGAGAAACTTCACAGAATTTGGTATCCCAGTTGAAATTGGATCACAAGAGCAGTTATGAGTTCATGGGCAATGCTATCTACCTTAAGAAAGAAAAATAATGAAGTCCTGAGTACAGATTGAAGCATATTTTGACTTAATTTTTCTTGCTTTATTTGTAACATGTTAATATAGAAATATGTTTTACATCATTTCATATGTATGAAAGACATCATTTTTTGCATTCTCAATGAGTAAATGAGGAACTCAAGGGACAGAGAAAATTTATAATTAATATATATAATATATATATGATTTTTTTTAAATTAACACAAGTTCATGGTCATTCATGTATAATTGACACCTCACATAAATCCCTATGATTTGCCAGAAGATATTGTGGCAAAAATAGATTGATTCACCTGGAGAAAATAATGGGCAGATAAAAGAACCTTAAAATCAATTCGAGATTGACTAACACCTCTACCACCAACCACCCCTGGGTCCAGGTATCAAGTAGAGCACCTTGCCTGAATATGAGCATCTTTTACCTGCCAATGCTAAACTACCTTTATTGGTTCTTATTGAAATATATTAGAGGCGAGGATGTGGAATAAAATCTTGACCCTTCTATTTAATGACCATGACCTTCAGCAAAACATACAATTATAGGGGAGTTATTTTATCATCTCTCCAATGGAAACATTGAACAAAGCACCCATAAAGGTCCTTTCTAGTGCTTTACTTAGATTAGGATTCTATGATTTAGAGATTTTTAAATACTCACATAAGGGTATTGATTCACTGGATGCCCAAGGTTATGCTTTTAGGAGATAACATCTGACTTCAGTCTATGATTTCTGGAAACCTAGTGATGTTAAAGCTGAACCTAATGAAAAGTAGTGCCTGACAGATCTCTTGTTGATTTAGATATGTGGGGGTCAAGAAGGTGTTCTAGATACTTGTTGTAATCAAGGAAAATTTTAGGGTACCATGTCCTTACATGATCTCTAATGTATATTTTATTAGGAATAGTTCCTTCTCTTAGTTTATATGGTTCTTTACTCAACCATTTAATCTGCAGAAGTACACATAGAATCAGAGAATGGAGGAAGACAGCTTGGCCCTTAAAAAAACAACTTAGGACAGCGAAAGGAATAAAATGAGACATTTATAAACTATCTAACAGTTTTAAAAAATGGAAGTTTATTTAGCCATAGCAGGAGAAGTACAATTAGATCAGGATAAAGATATTTGTAGATACTACAATTAATTCAGCCATCTAAGCTTTCTTGTGTCAGTTTTGATCATGCTTTGATTTTCAGTCCAAAGACTGAGGGAAGAGCTCTAGCCCCTCAGAACCCAAATGGTTTTTATTCCAAAGATAAGAAGGCAATGTCAGATATTAGACTCTTGGTTTCCTGAGTCAATTAAATCTCCAGGATACTTTCAGTACCTTCTAAGTGTAGCAAGTATGCTTTGGTTCACCGCCTCAGCTATCAGATGACTATACTGTGCCATGGAATGTTAGGAGTAACCTAAGGGTTTTACAGTATCTATTCTCTGATGACATTGACTTAAACATTTAGTAATTGTGCTCCTTCACTGTTAGGTGTCAGTAAATATCACTCCAGTCCCATTTAACCACATACCAAAAAGATATTTACTTTGAATGGACAGTGGTTAAAAGCATATAAAAGTTTTCCAGTAATACCTTGAGAGCACACTCTTCCATATCCTACCTCAGTTTCTGGTAAGAATAGATTCACATAAATTAGAAGTCTTCCCAATAAGATCAGGAGTAAAACAAGGATGCCCATTATCTCCTCTATTATTTAACATAGTACTAGAAACACTAGCAGTAGCAATTAAAGAAAAAGAAATTGAGGGTATTAAAATAGGCAATGATGAGACTAAGCTATCACTCTTTGCAGATGATTTGATGGTCTACTTAAAAAATCCTAGAGAATCAACTAGGAAGCTTGTAGAAATAATCAATAACTTTAGCAAAGTTGCAGGATACAAAATAAATGCACATAAATCATCAACATTTCTATACATTTCCAACACATCACAGCAGCAAGAGGTAGAAAAAGAAACACCATTTAAAATCACCCTAGACAATATAAAATACTTAGGAATCTATCTACCCAAACAAACATAGGAATTATACAAAAATAACTACAAAACACTTTCCAAACAATTAAAACTAGATCTAAAAAATTGGAAAAAGATTGATTGCTCATGGGTAGGATGAGCTAACATAATAATAATGACCATTCTACCCAAATTAATTTACCTATTTAGCGACATACCTATCAAACTACCAAAAAACTTTTTCACTGAATTAGGAAAAACTATAACAAAGTTCATTTGGAATAACAAAAAATCAGAATATCAAGGGAAATAATGAAAAAAAATGTGAAGGAAGGGGGCCTAGCAGTACCAGATATTAAACTATACTATAAAGCAGCAGTCATCAAAAAGGTATGGTACTGGCTAAGAGACAGAAGGGAGGATCAGTGGAATAGACTTGGGGTAAGTGACGTCAGCAAGACAGTATATGATAAACCCAAAGAGCCCAATTTTGGGGACAAAAATCCACTATTTGACAAAAACTGTTGGGAAATTTGGAAAACAATATGGTAGAGATTAGGTTTAGATCAACATCTCACACCCTACACTAAGATAAATTCAGAATGGGTGAATGACTTGAATATAAAGAGGGAAACTATAAATAAGTTAAGTGAACACAGAATAGTATACTTGTCAGATCTGTGGGAAAGGAAAGACTTTAAAACCAAGCAAGAGTTAGAGAAAATTACAAAATGTAAAATAAATGATTTTGATTATATCAAACTAAAAAGCTTTTGTACAAACCAAAACAATGTAGCCAAGATCAGAAGGGAAACAACAAATTGGGAAAAAATCTTTATAACTAAAAACTCTGACAAGGGTCTAATTACTCAAATATACAAGGAGTTAAATCAATTGTATAAAAAATCAAGCCATTCCCCAATTGATAAATGGGCAAGAGAAATGAATAGGCAATTTTCAGATAAAAAATCAAAACTATCAATAAGCACATGAGAAAGTGTTCTAAATCTCTAGAGAAATGCAAATCAAAACAACTCTGAGGTATCACCTCACACCTAGCAGAATGGCTAAAATGAAAGAAGGGGAGAGCAATGAATGCAGGAGGGGATGTGGCAAAATTAGAACATTAATGCATTTCTGGTGGAGTTGTGAACTGATCCAACCATTCTGGATGGCAATTTGGAACTATGCTCAAAGGGCTATAAAAGAATGCCTGCCCTTTGATCCAGCCATACCATTGTTGGGATTGTACCCCAAAGAGATCATAGATAAACAGACTTGCAGAAAAATATTTATAGCTGCGCTTTTTGTGGTGGCAAAAAACTGGAAAATGAGGGTATGTCTTTCAATTGGGGAATGACTGAACAAATTGTGGTATATGATGGTGATGGAATACTATTGCCCTAAAAGGAATAATAATCTGGAGGAATTCCATGTGAATTGGAAAGACCTCCAGGAACTGATTCAGAGCGAAAGGAGCAAAGCCAGAAGAACATTGTACACAGAGACTGATACACTGTGGTAAAATAGAATGTAATGGACTTCTGTACTAGCAGCAATGCAATGACCCAGGACTATTCTGAGGGACTTAATGGTAAAGAAAGCTACCCACATTCAGAGGAAGGACTGCAGGAGAGGAAACACAGAAGAAAATCAACTGTTTGAATACATGGGTTGATGAGGACATGATTGGGGATCGAAAGTACCACACCAATGCAACTATCAACAATTTTGAAATAGGTCTTGATTAATGACATATGTTAAAGCCAGTGGAAATGCATATCAGCCAGGGGAGGGGGGGTAAGTCGGGGGAGGGTGAAGGGGAAAGTAAGAGCTTAATCATGTAACCATGTTAACTTTTCTAAAATATAAATATTAATAAATGTTTTTAAAAAAGAGTAGATTCACACCTAGCTCAGTTTCACCATAGCATTGATCCCAACAAGTTCATGCCCCAGTGTAGCATGATTGCTGGATAGGTTCTTGTCTCAGCTACTGGGATACAAAAGATACCCCAGAAAACTTTTCTTCTCAAGACATCAATGCTGAGCTACCTATGAAAACTCAGATATTGTGGTATCAGTGTTTGAAAGCTAAAGGCTCTGTATCCTGAACTTTGGAAACTAGTAAGACACAAGTATCAAATCCTTTCACTTGGAATGAAAAAAGAACAATTGTAGAGGCTAAGGACTGAGGCATGTCTCATGGAGTCATATTTTTACCTCACTGAGGAGGGCCTAAGACTTCTCCTCTTAGAGTTTTCTCTCTCCCCAAACTATATCATGCAGTAGTCAAATAAGGAGCCCTAACAATGGGTATAGCAGACTTAAACCAATTACAAAACATCTATATATGCCTAAAGTGTCTCTAAGCCATTTATCACCATTACATGTTTAATTTAAAGAAGTAACCTGGGTTAATTTGCATTTCCAATTGTCACAAAGGAAGACAAGAGGCAGACAAATGAAGAGTTCAGGAATGGCTTTCTAAAACCTAGATAACTGAATGGAAGAGACAATAAAATTAAACTCTACCCTTTAGGTGCTGGTATAAGAAAGAGGTAAGTAGCTCTAGATCTGTTCGATCTACCATAAGTAGATAATTTCCTAGACATTTAAAGAAACCTTCTGGTACAATTTCCCTAATGAACATTGATGCAAAAATTATAAATAAAATACCATCAAGGAGATTACAGTAATATATCACATAGATTATACACTATGACCAAGGAGATTTTATACCAACAATGCAGGGATGTTTCAAAATTAGGAAAGCTAACAGCATAATTGACCAAACAATAACAAAAACAAAAATCATATGAGTATTTCAATGAATGAGGAAAAAACTTTTGACAAAATACAATATTCATTCCTTTTAAAAGCAGTAGATAGAAGCAATGCAATGATCCAAAACATTTCTGAGGGACTTATGAAAAAGAACACCATTCACATCCAAAGAAAGAATTGTGGGTGTAGAAACAGAGAAGAAAAATAACTGCTTGATCAATGAGTCAATGGGGATATGTTTGGGGATGTAGACTCTAAACAATCACCCTAATGCAAATATTAATATTATGGAAATAGGTCTTGATCAATGACTCATGTAAAACCCAGGGGAATTGCGCATTGGCTATGGGAGGTGTGTAGGAGGAGGGGAGGAAAAGAACATGAATCATGTAACCATGGAAAATTTTTCTTAATTAATCAATAAAATAACATTTAAAAGTAAAGAACTAATTAATTAAATTGAAAAACAAAACCAGTAGAAAACATGTGAATAAATGGAACATTCCTTAAAATGTCAAATAGCATCTATATAAAATCATTACCAACCATTGTCTATAAGGGGAAATAAGGCAGAAGCCTTTTCAATAAGATCAGGAGTGAAGCAAAGATACCCATTATCACCAATACTATTTAATATTGTACTGGAAATCCTAGCTATCACAATAAAAGAAGAAGAAATTGAAGTAATTAGAATAGGCAATGAGAAAATAAAGCCATCACTATTTGAAGGTAATATGATGGTATACTTAGAGATTCCTGGAAAGTTTACCAAAAAACTTATTAAAAGAGTTAACAACTTTAGCAAAGTTGCAGAATATAAAACCAACCCTCAGAAGTCATTATGATTTCTCTATTCTACCAATAAAACTCAACAGAAAGATATAGAAAAAGAAATCTCATTTAAAATAACTATAGACAAATAAAATACCTGGGAGTCTACCTGCCAAGACAATCCCAGGAACTATATGATTAAAACATTTTACATACAAATAAAATCAGATCTGAACAATGAGAAACATTATTTGCTGATGGGTAGACAAACCCAATAGAATAAATATGACAATTCTACCAAAATTAAATTATCTATTCAGTCAAACTACCTAAAAATATTTCATAGGTCTAGAAAAAAATAACAAAATCCATCTGGGAAAGCAAAAGGCCAAAAATAGCAAGGGAATTAAAGGAAGATGGCTTAGCTGTACCAGAACTAAAACTGTATTATAAAGTGCCAACCATCGAAACAATCTGGAACTAGCTGAGAAAAAGAACAGAGAATCAATAGAATAGATTAGGTATTTAATACACAGTAGTAAATGATTATAGTAGCCTAGTGTTTTGACAAACTCAAAGATGTGAGTTTTAAGAAGAACCCACTAATCCACAAATACTGCTGGGAAAACTAGAAAACAGAACAGCAGAAAAAAAGGCACGGATCAACACCTCACAATATTCTAAGGTAAAGTCAAAATGGATACTTGATTTAGATATAAAAGGGGATATCAAAAACTAATAAAAAAAACTAATTAGGTTAACACAAAGAAATTTACCTCACACCTCTGAATTAGAGAAGAATTTATATATAAATAAGATATAGAGAACTTGGTGAAATATAAAATAGAAAACTTTGACTACACTAAATTTAAAAGGGTTTGCAGAAATAAAACCAATGCAACCAAAATTAGAAGGCAAACAACAAGCTGCAGATGCAGAGGCTTTATAGCAAATATTTGACAAAGGCCTCAAGTCTCAAATATATAGAGAGCAGAGTCAAATTTGTAAGACTACTAAGCATTCCCCAGTTGACAAATGTTCAAAGGATATATAAACAGGCTAATGAGTGAAGAAATTAAAACTATCTTTTGTCATGTGAAAAAATGCTCCAGATCACTATTAATTGGAAAATATAAATAAAAACAATTAATTAAATTAATCATATCAATTAAACCTCATACCAATAGACTAATGACCAAAAAGGAAAATGATAAATATAGGAGGTGATGTGGAAATACACTGTAGGTGGAGCTGTGAACTGATTCAGGAATTCCGGAAGGCAATTTGAAATCATGCTCAAAGGACCACCAAAGTGTATGCTTTGACCCAAGAATAACAATACTTGGTTTGTATCCCAAAAAGAGCAAACTAACAGAGAAGAGACCTACTTGTTTAGCTTTTTTTTGGAGTGGCAACAAACTAGAAACTGAAGGAATGGTCATCATTTGAGGAATGGCTCAACAAATTGTAGTATATGATTGTAAAGGAAGAAGAATTGAGAAATGAAGAATAATATAATCACAAAATATCCTGTAAAGACTTATATGAAGTGATGTGAAGTGAAGTGAGCAGAATCAGAAGAAAATTGTACACAGTAACAATAGCATTTGATGATCAAATGTGAATGGCTTAACTATCCTCAACAATGCAACGATCTAGGACAACTCCAGGAACTCATGAAAAAGGCAATGATCTCGGACAATCCTAAAAGACTTATGACAGGGAATGCTATCCACATCCAGAGAAAGAAATCTTGGAGTCATCTTTCACATCAGTGCATTTATGATTTTATTTTGGGAGTTTGGTTATGTTTGACTTTGCTCTTACAACACTGACCAAGACAAAAGTGTGTTTTGCATAGCAATAAAAATAAAATAAAATAAAATAAAAACCTCTTCAAAAAGACTAGTCGTTGCCACAGAAAGCACTGAAAGAGTCTGAATGCATATTGAATGCATTCTTAACTTTATATCCTTAGTGATTTTTTTCTCTAGAGTGAGCAATATGTGTCTTCTTTCATAACACAATGAAAATTGAACTTATTGGATGATAACACATGTACAACCTAGATCATATTATCTTCACTCTTGGAGGAAGGTTGGGAAGGAGGAGGAAAAGATGGATCACCAAATGTCAGATAATGATTGTTAAAAATTGTATCAACATGTAATCTAGAAAAAAAAATTAAAGAAATAATTTTTCTATGGAGTTCAGAACTATGAAATGGGAATGAAGTAGCAAAATATTTAATAGATTTCAGACACTTGATGCCCCAGAAAAAGGAAAAAAGATCATGATACCAATAGATGAAGCTCCACTATTTTTTCTCTATAGTAAATGGCATTTTTGAGGGAGGAAAACTGAGTTTAGGGAAGCAATAAAACAGAAATGGTGACCTCAAAAATGATTTTTAAAAGCATCCATAAATTTTTTGGGGAAAGTACTCATATAGTTGGTATAAGAGTTAAATTGGTTTTGGTCAGATTAAGAGTTATGAAAGTTGTTGTGGTCACCATTTATAAAAATTAACTCTTAATTCATGAGGCTATTGGGAGCTTTAGTAGCTTTATTACAGCAAGGTAGAGATAGAAAAGGGGGAAATGTAGGAAGGAGGTAGAAAATATTACCTACCTAAATTTCCCAAGTCTGGATTCGAGTGCCTGACCAAAGAAAGCACCCTACCAAAGACAAGAGAAGAGCCAAAAGGCCAGTGTCACCAGCCAGAGTTTTCTCAACCCAAGTGAGTCACCGAAGACGAACAATGCAGAATCTCGAAAGCAGAATGAAATCCAACACAGAGACACCCATGCAGCAGAATCCCTCTAAAGCAAAAGAAGTACCTGTTCAGCTCTCTGGTCTTGGGGGGGGGGGCTGAGGCTTGAGGGTGTAAACTTCCTTTTCTAGTAAAAAATTCAAGTGTTTGACTAAGTGTGAAAGGAGGGGCACTCCAAGTTCTTTATTGATTAAGTTAAAATAAACAAAGAATAAAATAAAAAAGGAGGATTTACACAATGGGAAGGAGCCATGAAACCTGTCAAGAATGGAGGAGATTGTGGGGCAGATCAATTAGAACCAATGAGAAAAGTGCTCCTGGCAAGAGAGGTATGAACTGCAGATATAAAAAAGGCAAGAACCTAATATGTGCCAGGTGCTGTGCTAAGCATTTTTCCATTATGATCTTATTTTATACTAATAGTAACCCTGAGAGGAGAAGACTCATCTTCATTTTATAAGTTAAACACAGGCAAACAGTATTTAGATAACTTGTATGAGGTAGTATCTGAAGAATTAGTTGAATTCAGGTCTCCCAAACTCCAAATGCACTGTTTTATACTCTGCTTTATCTCTTAGCTGACTTCTAAGGAAATCAAACCCTTGCCATTCCCCTTTCTGGAGAACCACCTAGAAGAATATGATGTGAACTATGAAAAGAGAGCAAGCCATTAAAATAGAAAACTCTCTAAACTCTCAATGGGCTCAACAGATGAGCTCTTTTCTCTGTCTTTATTTGAATAAAGCCTTTTTTATGTTATGAAGCCCTTTGCACCAGAATGCTTTTAAGAGGAGTTTGTGGCTACTTTACATGAAGGTCAGTTATTGAAGTTCATTGTTTCTGCGATGAGGGCAATAACTCAGATACATGAGAAACCTCTAAAATGTATCAACATCCTTTTGTGTCAGGAGTGAGTCTCAAAAATAATAGCTTACACTTATATACTTTATATGATGCACTTCTGACAACAATTTCATGAATTCTAAAAGTGATGTCCCATGTTACAGATAAAGAAAATGTTATTTAGAAAGATTAAAGTTACATAGCTAGAGAATGCTCAAGCTCAGAATTCAATCATGGAATTTTAAATTGAAAGGTATATTGGCTATCATTTATGACAGGAACCTAATGTTATAGGTTTACAATAGCAGAGTGAAAATTTGAATTCCATGTCTAAAACTCATTTCTAGAGATCACACTGCCTCCTAGGGCTTAAACTTCAAGCCATTTTCTTCTCTACTTCAGATGACTCTCAATAAACATTTGTGCTTGATTGATTGATGCAGCCAACTCTGGTTCCACAGAGAAACACTTCATCTAGAGATAAGGCAAGTGTTAAATGTTTGGGGAGATGGGAAGAATACGGTAGTGTTAATAAAGTGATTATAGAATCTGGCAGCCGAGTTAATCTTGAAAGGTTTCACAGAGGTGAGTTAAACAAAATTATAAAGACTGAGGGGGACATGGTTTATCATCTTTCCTCCTGGCCTTCTGAAACTTGCACATGAAATTGACCTTTCATCAGCTGTGAGAATAGACCTTTTTGTGATGACCTATCTAAAGAAGGGAATCTGAGGAGTTCAGGAACTTGCTAAGACATTAGCAGAATAGCACTCAGTAGTTCTGACCCTGCACAGCCTTTTTGCAACACCCTCTGCCTGGAGTACATACCTGCAAAGGCAAGTTAAAGACAAAGGTGAGAAAATATAGATAGAAATAGGCAGGAGAGATGATATACTGGGGTGAAAGAAGCTGAATAATTCATAGCAATCCAAAAAGCTGACTTGCTAAGGCAAAATAATGAGTTTAAATCCCCTTAGATAGCTCATTCTTTAGTATCCCCTCTTCACTCCCTCTTAACATACAGATGTGAAATACTTTTACTACATAAAATCTTTAATATTTTCTTCCATCCTTCTTTCCTCCCTCCCTCCCTCCTTTCTTTACTCCCTCCTTTCTTCCCTCCTTCCTTCCCTTCCTTCCTTCTTTCCTTCCGTCCTTCCTTCTTTCCTTCTTTTGTTCATTCTTTCCTTCCTCCCTTACTTCTTCTCTCCCTCCCTCTCTCCCTCCCTCCCTTTCTTCCTCC
>NC_058130.1:398075311-398117407 GCF_016433145.1 Gracilinanus agilis
TCTATATTGCCCTCTTGTTGTAGGACTTCAGGGCAATTTTCCTGAATAATTTCTTTTAGTACGGAGTCCAGGTTTCTATTAATTTCTGGTTTTTCTGGAAGACCAATTATTCTCAAATTGTCTCTTCTAGACCGGTTTTCTTGGTCTGTCACTCTCTCATTGAGATATTTCATGTTTCCTTCTATTTTTTCAGTCTTTTGACTTTGTTTTATTTGTTCTTGTTGTCTTGAGAGATCATTAGCTTCTACTTGCTCAATTCTAGCCTTTAGGGATTGATTTTCGGCTATAATCTTTTGGTTTTCGGCTATAATCTTCTGGTTTTTGGCTGTAATCTTCTGGTTTTCGGCCATAATCTTCTGGTATTCCTTTTCAATCTGGTCATTTCTGGTGTTCAATTGCAATATTCTACCTTTTAAATAGTTATTTTCTTGCCAGATCTCTTCCATTTTCCTCAAAATCTCAGTTTTGAACTCTTCCATAGCTTGTGAGGAGTTTTCCTTATTTGAGGAGGGTCTGGATGCTTGTTTGTTCTCCTCCTCTGTTTGCCAGGTTGTCTGGATTTTCTCTGTGTAAAAGTTGTCGTGTGTTAAAGGCTTCTTTTTCTTGTTGTTATTCTTTCTCTTCTGAGCTTCCTGAGACTGGGTAGCCATCATTAGCCCAGCAGCTTCTCAGGTTTATCCTTGTGCTCAGTGTCTGTCCGTGGTCTATTGGCTCCTGAGGTCTGCGTTCTGGTTTTTTCCAAGGTCAAGGCCCCTGGTGGACCCCCTTGCTTGATCCTCTGCAGGAGGTTCCTTTACAAGTCTCAGGGTGCTGCTTCCACAGTCGTATACCCGTCTGCACTGGTTCCCCACTCATGTTTTCAGAGCTTTAGTTCCTGGCTCTGTCTGCCTCCACCCACGCCTCCACCCGTGCTCTCAGCCTGCGCTCTGCACCCAGCGTCCACTCTCTGCTCCTGCACTCAGATTTCGCATGCGTTCTTTGGCTTATTGGGGTCCTAAATCTTGCTGCTCTCAGGAACAGGCCCCAGAGCTGCCAATGACTCGATGGGTGCCCCAAACTTGCTCTATTTCTTTTTAGCTGGCTTCAGAGCTATAGATGTTGTGTGTGGAGGGGGTGGGGTGGGGTGGTTTCTCAACCTGAGATTTAGTGAGAGCTGTTTCACCCCTTTATAGCATGGAAATGCCTCAATTCCACGTACCTTCCACGCTGTGCCCTGTTGTGGGGGTTCCTCCGTTCGTCTGGACTTGTTTTTATGTCCCCTTGAGGAGTTTTGTGTGTTTTGGTCAGGAGAGGTTAAGAGCTGCTTCTTACTCTGACGCCATCTTAACCCGGAACTCATTTTGACTTTTTAATTGTCTAATTTAAGAAAAAAAATAGCAGAAATCACATATCTAATTGTTGTTGAAGGAAGATAGCAATGTGGGGTTTGAGAGCACCAAGAGTCCATTCATTCCAGTATTTCTTAATAATATAACTCTGGGAAGTTGTTGAATCAGTCTAGGACTTTTTCCCTCTGTAAAATATGCATAATGCTTTTCTTATCTACTTTGATAAGTTTTAAGGAAATCCCTTTGTTATACCTAAAGTACTATGCAAATGAGTGAGTGTGCTGGCAAAGTTTTTATTAGGGTTCAATTTACATTATTAACACTTTCTCCAGCTTTTAAAAGTCTAAACAATTGACAAAACAATCAATCATCTTTATTTTTTTTGCGGGGGGGGGTAGGAGGTGTCAGGTTGGGGGAGACATTTGCCCACCTCTGTGGTTTAAATGCTCAAACAGCCTCCCCTGAGCTCTAGCACACTACAGGCTATAATTTATCTTTGTACAGATGTAATTATGATTAATTTAAGGAAACTATAAAATCCAGATCAATCTGAATCATAGGAAAATCTGTGAAGGTGTATGCCTTGGGTGTCATTCTCTGTCAACTGCATACTCAATCTTCTACCCTTATCATTGCTCATTCTATTCCTTAGTTCCGCTGGGAGGCTGCTAGTTTAGATGTGCAACAGGATTCACACTCTGGCAGAAGTTCTGATAAAGACAAATTGGCAATAATATGAGATGACTTCATCACAAGAGAAGCAAGGCCAGGAGGTAGTTTTGCCACTAAAATGAAGGTATTCTCTGAATTTCCTTTGAAAGACCTTCCCATATCTCCTTCATCTACAGGAATCTTAATGATCTTTCAAGGTTCAGTTCAAGTCCTCCCTCTTTCATCAGCCTTCTTCAAAGATCCCTGGTCTATAAAAATCTCTCCATTCTCTCAAATCAAGTCATGTTCTGTACATTTGGCATTCTACTGTCATTTCCTATTTGTAGGAATATAGACTCTTCAAAGCGAGAGAGTATGCTTTCCTTCTCTTGTATGCTCTATAACATCCAGGACATGATTCTTCTCAAGAAAGAAATGTCATAGGATTATACCTTTAGTCCTAGAAAGGGCATATTGGTCACCAAACCAACACCCTCATTTTATGGTTGAAGAAGCTGAGACTAAGAAAACGTGTGTAATTAAAGTCTGAACTGGAATTTGAGCCTAAGACTTCAGTTCGATATCCAGTGTTTTTCACATTATCCCATGATACTTGCTGAATTGAACCGGATTGAATTAAATAATTGAAAAACAATTCAATTAAACAACTGAATAACAATTGAAATATTAAGTTTAGATGAATGGTCAGTTCACAGGAGTGGTTCAACTCTTAGAATTTTATTGAGTTATAGATTTCTTTTTTTATGCTGACCTTTTGTCTTAGAATAGACACTTAAAAAATCTAGGCAGTGGGTGTTAAGTGCCTTGCTCAGGGTCAAACAACTAGAAAGTTTCTGAGTCTAGATTTGAACCCATTACCAGCTGTTTCTGGGCCTGGATCTCTGAGCCACCTACATACCCTAGCAATAGATTTCTGAAGACAAACTGACCATTATGAAAGGTTTAAAGTCTCATGATTCAGTTTAAATTTCAAGGTCTGAATTTCACTAATTTGTATGGTTGCTATAAAAGAAACAATTCGTTAAGATGAAAAGGGAGTATTTTGTCTTGTCTAGATAGACAATGATGCCCTCTAAGGGTTAGTTTATGGACCGCTATTTTGAGAGAATATCCAAGAAGGCTGCAGAATTTACTAGGGCTAATTATTTCAGGGTGTTCAAGAATCTGTGAGTATAAGTTTTCAGGAAAGGTGTGTGATTAGACCTTCTCTGATAGCTCCCTGAGAGTATCTGTTTCCTTTCAAGATGGAACAATTCAAGCCTACTCATTCAGTCTTATTGAGGCAGACCCTCTTAACTTAAAGGGCAAAAAGCCTCAAATTCTTTTTGACTAAGCTCCCTCTCTAACAAAATGTACCAGGTACATCTTTTTCAATTGGAGAGGGGAACTTAGGTAGACCTCAATGCCATTATGAAATCAATATTACATTAACACGATTATAGATTTAGCAAAAATTTTAAAGTTCATCTAATCTAACCTCTTTATTTTATTTTATAATTGGGGAAACACAGGCACAGAAAAATGCAGTGAATTGCCAGAGCAAGTGTTTGACATGAAGAAATATCCATGGTGATATCCATGATAGGAAACTGGGTTAGATACTTAATTGGCTGACTGTAAGAATCTCAGTTCCCTTTTGTGAAGGGAAGGCAAAGTGAGCCTTCCTTCACTGGGCCAGTACACACAAGTCTTTGGAGACTATTTGTATAAAAAGGATTTTGTTTATTGAGAAACCAAGGATAGAATATGAGGATTAAAATACAAGGATGCCCTAGTTCTAAGTCCTAATACTCCAACCCTTCAATCTACATCCATTTCATGATGGACTCTTCAGTTCTTCCAGCTACTACTCTATTTCTCCCTGGCTCTAGCTAGTTTCCCACCAACCTTTTCTAATATACCTGACTATAATCTTCAGTTGTTGGTTTAGTTATTTATCTCAGAAGTTGTCTCCAAATTTACTAAGAATGAACCCAAGATGGCTGAGTTCACTCAGAGGTGGTACTCTCAGAACCCAACAAACAGGATCTTCAGGTAAACCTTCTCTCAGGCAGTGTTGGTAAAAACAGCAGGTATAAATAGATCTTCTGTAACATGTTCTCTCCAGTGAAAAAAGAACCTCCAAAAGCAGTTTACCGTTTCCTTCTTCCACAAAAGGTTAAGGTAGGAAACACTCAGAAGAAAGCAAAAGCCTTCCTGTCCCAGTCCAGGACAGGAAGTGACAGTTGCTCACTCAAACATCTTCCTCCAGATCCCTGCATATTCCAAGATCCCTTCCAGGATTCTTGGAATGAACTCATGCTAGTAACTCTGGAGACAGCATCCAATATTCTTAAACTTAACCTTGCCAAAAGTCAGCTTTCTATAATCCCATTCCTATAGAACCAAGGTTCTAAAATGTCCATTGCATTATGCTTTTCTATTTTTTTGTCATTCTCTAGGAACCCTCTACACAGGAATCTCAGTTTGGGAAAATCAGGTAAAAGTGGAATGAAACTAGGGTACCTTGTTAAGATAAGGGGTACATAAAATGTTATGCTGAATGAAGTCTTTTGAGGGAGTGGGGGAAATTGTTGCATAAGTACAAAACTGCCTTTATTACTATGAACAATTTCTTAGTAACATTTCCTTGACTCAGCAATAGAACACAATATGAACTTTCTCCCTTAAATCAAGAATTGATTTAATAATTCCTCTTGCTTTAAAAACATTGTAATAGTAAACTCACTACTGTATAGATTAGTACATTTAATTTTTAAGCATCTATCATTTTTAGAAATTTTCTACTTAAATTAAATGAAAATCTGTTCAGCATAATTCACTACAAGTTGGACAGACTTTACTGGGACCAGCTGTAATGCTAAAAGCCCTTAATAAAGTCTTTAATATCATTGTACTGTGTTGTTTGTCTTATAATGAAGTCAAACCAGTTACACAAAGTTGAACAGTCTTTTTTCCTAATGTGTATTTTTATCCCTCCTTGAATTAAATTCTACTGAATTTACCTGTCTTTAATTCCCTATCCTGAGTGACCTCTGAGGATTACCTCCAGTGGACATGTGTGGACAAAAAGTCCCAATAGGGATATTGGGAAAGGCAGTATATAATTAAAACCAAAGACTCTAGCCACTGGGGAAAGAGCTCATTATCTGACAAAAATTACTAGGAAAACTAGAAAGCAGTTTGGAAGAAACTAAATGTAGAGGATCATCTAATATAATGTACAATTTTAAATTCTGAAAGTAAACAGATATAAAAGGTTACATCACAAATTAGAGGATGATAAGAGGAAAATACCTTTCTACTATTGATAGGAAAAGAATTCATGGAAAATAAAATGAATAGTTTTGATAACATAAAATAAATTTTTTATGACAAAACCATTATAAAGTAAGAAAAAGAAACATGTACTTGCATACATATTTGTGTAATAAATTTGTTCTAATCAGATCTCATATCTCATATTCAAGGTATGTAAAGACTTGATTCAAATGGATAAAGAAAATATTGATTCCTGAATAGATAAATGGTCAAAAGATAAGGATGGACTTTCAAATATTTGCAAGCATATAAAAGAGTATTCCAATATCATCAATAATAAGAGAAATGTAAATTAGAACAATTCTGATATTCTATTTCATACCTATTGGATTGGTAATGATGACAAAAAAGAAAATGACAATTATTGTAGTGAATATAAGAAAATAGAAACCTTAATATATTGTTGGTGGAACTGTGAAGGTATCTAGCCATTCTGGAAAGCAATTTGAAACTATGCCCCAAAGTCTCTAAATTGTGTATTTGAGTAATTTGTGTATTTGAGTAATTTAAGTCAGAGATACCACTTGTAAGTCTATTCTTAAAAAAAAAATATTGGTTCCAGTAAGATGGCAGCGTAGACAGAGGGAATCTTAAAACCTCCGCACCCTTACACACCAAAATAGAAAACAATGTGCTTTGAGAAGAAAGAGGACCAAATCTAATAATGGGACAGAGCAGGGGGAACCCTACTGCAGCACAACTAAAGAGGTAAGCCAAGAAAAAGTCTTCAATACTTGAAATATTGGGACTGAGGGCATAGAAGGGGAATCCCAGGATCCCAGGACGCCTACCCCATGTGCTGTGAGGAGTCTCCAGAGGCCTGGGAAATCTCCGGGCTGTGGATGCACTGGTCAGGAGAGAGGGCCTTGCTGGCATAGGACTCAGGGAGTCAATCACAGGAACTGGAAAGGTGACTGGAGGAGAAAACCAGAGAAACACAGCAAAAACACCCAGAAGATGGTGGCTTAGAGAGAGCCAAACCCCAGAGCTCAGACAGCTTGGCTTCCTCATACTGAGATAGAGAACTCAGGGCTTCAAGAGGAAAGAAAACCAGATCAAACACAGCAGATAGCTCAGGGGGACCCCACTGCTGGAAAGCTCAGTTCAGAGAAAACACTCCCTCTTGACACCCCACCTTTTTTTGTTTGTTTGTTTTTCCCTCCCCTCAAGGTTTAGAGGTTTTAGCCTCAGGGCAGACTAATCCAATTAATACAGGATTAATCCCAACAATTGGACAGACAGAGAAGTCTTCCAAGGGCAGAGAAAGTAACTACAAACTTTTGCCCCTGGGAGGAAGATCTTTCATCAAAGATCATTAAATACATCTGCTCAAACTAGCAGAACAAGGAAGGGAAAAAATATGAGTAAGCAACAGAAAAAGAGAAAAGAAATGAAAATTGACAGCTTCTTTAAAGGAAGTAAAAAGGGAGCAAATGAAACAGAAATAGAAGAAGAGGAAGTAGTTCCAGTGAACTGGACACAGGCTTTGGAAGATCTCAAAATTCAATTAACTCAAGAATTTAAAACTCAATTAAGTCAAGGACTTCAGGAACTCAAAAAACAATCAAGAGAGGCTGAAGACAATTTGAAAAAGGAAATACATGAGATAAAACAAGAAAATAAAATCTTACAAGCCAGAATTGGCCAGCTGTAAAATGAAGCAAAGAAGGCAAAAGATGATCTACAAAGAAAATCAGACAAGAAAGAGAAGGATGACCAAAAAGCCAGGGATAAAATTCAGTCTTTAAAAAACAGAACTCAACAACTAGAAGAAAATGACTTCACAAGGCAGCAAGAATATATTAAACAAAATAAAAATGAAAAATTTTAGGAGAATATGAAACACCTCATTGATTTAACCAAAGATCTGGAGAACAGAGCTAGAAGAGACAACTTAAGAATTATTGGTTTACCAGAACATCATGATAAAAGAAAAACTTTAGATAGCATTTTACAAGAAATTATCAGAGAAAATTGCTCAGAAATTCTTGAACAAGAGGGAAAAGTGGAAATCGACAGGATCCACAGATCACCTCCTACATTTAATCCACAACTGACAACTTCCAGGAATATTATAGCCAAATTCAAAAACTACCAGACCAAGGAAAAAATATTACAAGCTGCCAAATAGAAGTCATTCAGATATCAGGGAACCACAGTTAGGATAACACAGGATCTGGCTGCATCTACATTGAAGGACCGGAAGGCATGGGACACAATATTCAGGAAAGCAAGAGAACTGGGTCTACAACCAAGAATCAACTATCCAGCAAGACTAACTATATTATTGCAGGGGAAAGTATGGTCATTCAATAAAATTGAGGACTTCCAAACATTAATCAAGAAAAAACCAGACTTAAACAGAGAGTTTGCTGCCTAAACCCAGAACTCAAGAGAATCAACAAAAGGTAATTAAGAGAATGGGGGGAGGAGAAAAAAATTCTTTTCTTTAAAGGACACAACTAGTTTAATCAATTTATATCCCAAGAAGAAAAGAAGGTATTGGCAAATATTAAAAATTATTATTATCAACAGGGTAACTAGAAGAAGTTTACATACAGGGAACAGGGACAAACTGTATAGGATGAAATGTCAAGAGATATATAAATATGTATATGTATGTATGTATGTATAAATATATACAAAACTGGGGGGGGGGGAAGAAGATAAATATAAGAAAAAAGGAAATAAAATAAAAAGGAATAAATTTATATTCCATAAAGAAGCACATGGGATCAACAGGGGAAAATAGCAATATACTGTGAGGGGAAAGAGGTTAGAGAAAGGGAATATTCAATACTTAAGTGCACTGAAATCAACTTAGAGAAGAACAATCAGATCCATAGCAGCAGAAAATTGATTCATGCCCTATAGAGAAGTAGAAGGGTAACAAAGGGACTGGGAGGGAAGGAAGCAATACTAGGGAGGGAGAGGGCTTGGGGGGAGGAGCACCTAGTGGCTTTAAAGAACAATAAGAGGGGAATAAGAAGGGAGGGGGGAGAAAGGGAAGTACAACAAGGGAGGGGATTATAGGAACTGATTAAAAGCGAAACACTGGTATAGAAGGAAACAGTGAAAGAAGAAAGGACAGGACTAGGAGATCAAAATGTCTTGGAATGCAGAGTTAATGACTATAACTCTGAATGTGAATGGGATGAACTCGCCCATAAAATGGAAGCAAATAGCAGAGTGGATTAGAAACCAAAACCCAACCATATGTTGTTTCAAGAAACACACATCAGACAGACAGACATAGAATGACAATGAGAGGATAGAGCAAAATCTTTTGGGCTTCGAATGAGAAAAAGAAGCCAGGGGTGGCTATCATGATCTCTGACAGAGCCAAAGTAAAAATAGATAAGGTTAAAAGAAATAGGGAAGGTTACTACATCCTAATAAAAGGCAGTATAAACAATGAAGAAATATCAGTACTCAATATGTATGCACCAAATGGAATAGCTTCCAAATTTCTAAAGGAGAAGCTAGTGGAGCTCAAGAATGAAATAGATAGCAAAACTATACTAGTGGGGGACCTGAACCTTCCCTATCAGATCTAGATAAGTCAAACTAAAAATAAATAAGAAAGAGATAAGAGAGGTGAATGAAACCCTAGGAAAATTTGAGTTTATAGATATTTGGAGAAAAATAAATAGAGACAAAAAGGAATACACCTTCTTTTCAGCAGTATATGGAACATTCACAAAGATAGACCATGTAATAGGGCACAGAAACATGGCAAACAAATGCAAAAAAGCAGAAAATAAATGTAAACTTCTCAGATCATAATGCAATAAAAATATTTATTAGTAAGAATACAGGGAGAGGAAAACCAAAAACTAATTGGAAATTAAATAATATGATTCTCCAAAATAATTTAGTGAAAGAACAAATCATAGAAACAATTAATAATTTCATTGAAGACAATGACGATGATGAGACATCTTACCCAAACTTATGGGATGCAGCCAAAGCAGTTCTACGGGGAAAATTGATATCACTGAGTGCATATATTAACAAATTAGGGAGGGCAGAGATTAATAAATTAGGCATGCAACTTAAAAAACTGGAAAATGAACAAATTAAAAATCCTCAGATGAAAACTAAATTAAAAATACTAAAAATCAAAGGAGAAATTAATAAAATCAAAAGTAAAAGAATTAATTAATAAATAAGAGCAGAAGCTGGTATTTTGAAAAAAAAACAGATAAAATAGACAAACTACTGGTTAATCTAATTTAAAAAAGAAAAGAAGTAAACCAAATTAATAGTATCAAAGATGAAAAATGAGACCTCACCTATAATGAAAAGGAAGTTAAGGCAATCATTAAAAATTATTTTGCCCAATTATATAGCAATAAATTTAGTAATCTAGGTGATATGGATGAATATTTTCAAAAATATTAATTGCCTAGATTAACAGCAGAAGAAATAGAATACTTTAATCCAATATCAGAAAAAGAAATTAAAGAGGCCATTAAAGAACTCCCTAAGAAAAAATTGCCAGGGCCTGATGGATTCACAAGTGAATTCTATCAAACATTCAAAGAACAATTAATATCCATATTATACAAATTATTTGATATAATAAGCAAAGAAGTACCAAACTCCTTTTATGACACAAATATGGGGCTGATTCCAAAGCAAGGCAGATCAAAAGCAGAGAAAGAAAATTACAGACCAATTTCCTTAATGATTATTGATGCAAAAATCTTAAATAGAATACTAGCAAAAAGACTCCAGCAAGTGATCAAGAGGGTTATTAATCATGAACAGGCGGGATTTATACCAGGAATGCAAGGATGGTTCAACATTAGTAAAACCATTCACATAATTGACCATATCAACAAGCAAACCAACAAAAAACACATGATTATCTCAATAGATGCAGAAAAAGCCTTTGACAAAATACAGCACCCATTCCTACTGAAAACACTAGAAAGCATAGGAATAGAAGATTCTTTCCTAAAAATAATAAATAGTATATATCTTAAACCATCAACAAGCATCATATGCAATGGGGATATATTAGAAGTCTTCCCAAAAAGATCAGGAGTGAAACAAGGATGCCCATTATCACTTCTTTTATTTAACATCATAATAGAAACACTAGCAGTAGCAATTAGAGAAGAAAAAGAAATTGAAGGTATTAGAGTAGACAGTGAGGAGACTAGGCTATCATTCTTTGCAGATGATATAATGGTATACTTAAAAAATCCTAGAGAATCAACTAAAAAGCTTGTAGAAATAATCAACAACTTTATGAAAGTTGCAGGATACAAAATAAAAGGACATAAATCATCAGCATTTCTATATATTTCCAACAAATCACAGCAGCAAGAGGTAGAAAGAGAAACACCATTTAAAATCACCCTAGACAATATAAAATATTTGGGAATCTATCTACCAAAACAAATACAGGAATTATATGAACATAACTACAAAACACTTTCCCAAAAAGTAAAACTAGATCTAAACAATTGGAAAAACATTGAGTGCTCATGGGTAGGATGAGCTAACATAATAAAAATGACCATTCTACCCAAATTAATTTACTTACTTACTACCATACCTATCAAACTACCAAAAACCTTTATTACTAGATTAGAAAAAATTATAACAAAGTTTATTTGGAAGAACAAAAGATCAAGAATATCAAGGGAAATAATGAAAAAAAGCCTGAAGGAAGGTTGCTTAGCAGTATCAGATATTAAGTTATACTATAAAGCAGCAGTCATCAAAAATTATGATACTGGCTAAGAGATAGAAGGGAGGATCAGTGGAATAGACTTGGAGTAAGTGATGTGAGCAAGACAGTGTATGATAAACTCAAAGAGCCTAACTTTTGGGACAAAAATTCACTATTTGACAAAAACTGAAGGAAAAATTAGAAAACAATATGGGAGAGATTAGGTTTAGATCAACATCTCACACTATACACCAAGATAAATTCAGAATGGGTGAAAGACTAATATAAAGAAGGAGACTGTAAGTAAATTAGGTGAACACAGAATAATATACTTATCAGATCTCTGGGAAAGGAAAGATTTTAAAACTAAGGAAGAGTTGGAGAAAATTATAAAATGTAAAATAAATAATTTTGATTATATTAAATTAAAAAGTTTTTGTACAAAGGAAAACAATGCAATGAAAATCAGAAGAGAAACAAAAAACTGGGAAGAATTTTTATAACAAAAAATTCTGACAGAGGTCTAATTACTCAAATATACAAGGAGCTAAATCAATTGTATAAAAAATCAAGCCATTCCCCAATTAATAAATGGGCAAGGGACATGAATAGGCAATTTTCAAATAAAGAAATAAAATGTATCAATAAGCATATGAGAAAGTGTTCTAAATCTCTAATAATTAAAGAAATGCAAATCAAAACAACTCTGAGGTACCACCTCACACCTAGCAGATTTGCTAAAATGATAGCAGGGGAGAGTAATGAATGTTGGGGGGGATGTGGAAAAATTGGGATATTAATGCACTGCTGGTACAATTGTGAACTGATCCAACCATTCTGGGTGGCAATTTGGAACTATGCCCAAAGAGCGATAGAAGAATGAATGCCCTTTGATCCAGCCATACCAATTCTGGGATTGTACCCCAAAAAGATCATAGATAAACATACTTGCACAAAAATATTTATAGCTGTACTCTTTGTGGTGGCAGAAATCTGGAAAGCAAGGGTATGCCCTTCAATTGGGGAAGAGCTGAACAAATTGTGGTATATGCTTGTGATGGAATACTATTGTGCTCAAAAGAATAAAACGAGGAATTCCATGTGAACTGGAAATACCTCCAGGAATTGATGCAGAGTGAAAGGAGCAGAGCCAGAAGAACATTGTACACAGAGACTGATATACTGTGGCAAAATAGAATGCAATGGACATCTGTACTAGCAGCAATGCAATGACCCACGACAATTCTGAGGGATTTATGGAAATGAACACTACCCACATTCAGAGGAAGATCTACAGGAGTAGAAACACAGAAGGAAAACAACTGCTTGTACACTTGGGTTGATGAGGACATGATTGGGGATGTAGACCTGAAAAGACCATACCCATGTAACTATCAATAATGTGTAAATAAGTCTTGACTAACCACATATAATAAAACCAGTGGAAATGTGAATTAGCTACAGAGGAGTGGGGCAGGAGGTTGAGGGGGTGAAGGGGAAAGTAAAAACATTAGTTATATAACCATGGAAAATTTTCCTAAGAATAAAAAATTATTTTAAAAAAATTAAGAAGAAAAGGAACCATTAAAAATATTCATAATAGGAGTTCTGGGTTAAGATGGCAGCAGAGTAAAAAGCTGCTGCTTAACCCCTCCTAACCCACACATATAGGACTCCTCAAGAGGACATAAAAACAATCCAGATGAAAGAAGGGACCCCACAACAGGGCGCAGCATTGAAAGTATGTGGGATCTGGGCATTTCCATGCTCTAAGGGGGTGAAATAGCTCGCGCTAAAATGCGAGCTGAGCAACCCCCTTTTCCCCATACCACCTACTGTGCCAAAGCCAGCACAAAACACTTATGGCAAGTTTGGGGCATCCATTAAGTCCTTGGCAGCTACCTGGGATCCAGGGCCTGCTCCTGAGAGCAGCAAGACTTAAGACCCCAAGAGGCTAAAGAACTCACGGACTTTGAACACAGACCTTGAGTGCAGGCTCAGAAGCAGGTTCAGATGCAGATCTGGAGCTTTAGCACGGACCTTGGGTGGGGATCCAGTGCAGAGGGGTGCAAGACTGTAGAATCAGCACCCTGAGACTGTTAAAGGAGCTTTGGACAGAGGAACAAGCACGGGGACCACCAGGAGGGTTGACCTGAGAACAACTAGACCTGAGACCTCAGGAGCCTAAAGACCTCAGACATACCCTGGGAGAGAGGATAAAGCTGAGAGGGTTCTGAGCTAACAATGGCAAGCCAGAGACAAGAACCCCAGAAGAGAAAGATCAAGAAGAAATCTTTAACACTCAACAACTTTTACACAGAAAAAATCCAGACAACAGAGCAAATAGCAGAGGAGAACAAACAAGACAATCTCTAAACCTTCCCCCCCCAAAAAATGAACACTAGTCACAAGCTCTTGAAGAGTTCAAATCTGAGTTTATGAGAAAGATGGAAGGGATCTGGCAAGAGAATAACAGTTTAAATGGCAGAATTTCACAATTGGAAAGTGAGATTCACAAATCAAATGAATTAATAATCAAATTGAAGACCAGAAATGACCAGCTGGAAGACTTGAAGAACCAAACAGACCAGATTGAAAAGGAAAACCAAAAGATTATAGCTGAAAACCGGTCTCTAAAGGCTAGAATTGTGCAATTCGAAAAAGATGCCCCCAAATCAAAAGAATTAATAAGCAAATTGGAAACCAAAATCAAACAGCTGGAAAACAGGATAGAGCAAATCAAAAAGGAAAATCAAAAGATAATAGCAGAAAACCAGTCTCTAAAGACAAGAATTGGGCAAGTAGAAGCCAATGATCTCTCAAGACAGCAAGAACAAATGAAGCAAAGTCAAAAGATTTATAAAATAGAAGGAAACATGAAATTTCTCACTGAGAAACTGACAGATCAAGAAAACAGGTCTAGAAGAGACAATTTGAGAATAATTGGTCTTCCTAAAAAAGCAGAAATTAACAAAAATTTGGACTCCATACTAAAAGAAATTATTCAACAAAACTGCCCTGAAGTTCTACAACAAAAGGGCAATATAGACATTGAAAGGATCCATAGATCACCCTCTACACTAAACCCCTATAAACACAACCCCCAGGAATATAATAGGCAATTTCAAGAGCTTCCAAGTAAAGAAAAATGTTTAAAAGAAGCCAGAAAGAGACAATTCAGATATCAAGGAGTACCAATCAGAATCACATAGGATCTGGCAGCCTCCACACTAAAGGATCACAAGGTTTGGAATATGATATTCAGAAAGGCAAAAGAATTGGGTCTACAACCAAGATTCACCTACCCATCAAAACTGACTATATACTTCTAGGGGAAAGTATGGGCATTCACCAAGATAGAAGATTTCCACGTATTTGCACAGAAAAGACCAGGACTAATTGGAAAGTTCAATATCCAACCACAAAAATCACGAGAAATATGAAAAGGTAAATAAGAAACAGAGGGGAAAGAAAGAAAACTCTAATTTTTAAATTTGTCTCTTTAAGGGCTTCAATAAGATCTAATTATTCATATTCCTATATGGAGAAATGTTACTTGTAATTCTCTGTAGTGAACTCTATTCACTACATTATAGTATTGTGTTAGTTAAAATCACCTGGGGTTCTATTTGGAAGGATTGAACCTCAATATAGTGTTTGACAAACTTCTGTGGACCTGTGGGGGTCCTTAAAACTACATTTCCCGTGGTCCAATGGGTTTCCTGTTTTGGATTACATATTCAAGGTGAGGGACTGTTTTAAATAGGCGGGAAGTGACTTTGAACTTCCTCTTTAGCTACCTGAGCTCGAGGAGAGAGGAGAGGTAAATGACTGAGGCGAGGTTGGAATAGGTTTCTTACAGGCGTGTGGTCAGTTTATCTCTATCAGCATGGCTTTTATTAAAATACTATTCTTGCTTTTGATCTCAGTCCTCATCATTTTTAATCGTAACAGTTTCCACTATTATAGTAATTAGAATAATTATTCATAGGGAGAGGTTCGAGTACTAAATGGTCTAAGGTGATATGGGGGTGTGTTGGAAACAGGGGGGTCAATAATAGATGGCACCAAGAGAAACTTGAATAAATAAGAAAAATAGGATATTCTATTACAAACAAAGAGGGCATGGGAAAGGGAGGGGACAAATAATATTATAAGAAGGAGAGGAAGAGAGCATTAAAGGTGATATTTAAACCTTACTCTCAGTGTAATTAATCCTGAGAGGGAAGAGTAGCTATATCCTATGGAATATAGAACTCTATCTAACCCTACTGAGAAAGTTAGAAGGGGAGCACAGGTGTGGGAGGGTCAAAAACCAAGGGTAGCACAGGTGTGGGGAGGTCAAAAAAGGAGGAGAGGAGAAGGGGAGGGAATTCATTAGGTCTTAAAAATAAAAAGCAGGGAACAAAAAGGGAGGAAGTGGAAAGGGAAGTAAATCAAGGGAGGGTGCAAGGGCTATTGGATTAAAACATATCACTGGTTTAAAAGGAAATAGCCTAAGAAGAAGGGGTAGACCTAGGAGAGGATACCAAAATGTTGAGGAATACACAACTGATAATTATAACTCTGAATGTGAATGGGATGAATTTGCCCATAAAATGGAAGTAAATAGAAGAGTAGATTAGAAACCAAAATCCTACCATATGTTGTCTACAAGAACCACATATGATGGGGGTGGACATACACAGATTTAAAGTAAAGGGATAGAGCAAAATATTTGGGGCTTGGAATGAGAAAAAGAAGGCAGGAGTGGTGATCATGATTTCTGACGAAGCAAAAGTAAAAATAGATATGATTTAAAAATGCAGGGAAAGTTATTACATCCTGATAAAAGGCAGTATAGACAATGAGGAAATAACAGTGCCCAATATGTATGCACCAAATGGCAAACCATCCAAATTCCTAAAGGAGAAACTGGCAGAGCTCAAGAAGAAAATAGATAGTAAAATCATACTTTTGGGAGATCTAAATATTCCTCTTTCAGATATAGATAAATCAAACAAAAAATAAATAAGAGATAAGAGAGTTGAATGAAGTCCTAGAAACATTAGATTTAATAGATATGTGGAGAAAAATAAATAGGATCAAAAAAGAATACATCTTCTTCTTTTCAGCTGCACATGGTACATTTACAGAGATTGACCATGTAATAGGGCAGAGAAATATTGCAAACAAATGCAAAAGAGCAGAAATAATAAATGTAACCTCAGATCATAATGCAATAAAAATAATAATTAGTAAGGGCACCTGGACAGGCAAATAAAAAACTAATTGGAAAATAAATAAAATGATTCCCCAAAACCAGCTAGTTAAAGAAGAAATCAGAGAAACAATCAACAATTTCATTGAAGAGAATGACAATGATGAGACATCCTACCAAACTCTGTGGGATGCAGCCAAGGCAGTACTCAGGGGGAAATTTATAACCTCAAGTGCATATATTAACAAATTAGGGAGGACAGAGATTAATAAATTGGGCATGCAACTTAAAAAAATTGAAAGCAAGCAAATTAAAAATCCCCGGATGAAAACTAGAATGCCCATTATAACCTCTATTATATAACATTGTACTAGAAATGCTAGCAGTAGCAATTAGAGAAGAAAAAAAAATCAAAGGCATTAAAATATGCAATGAGAAGACTAAGCTATCACTCTTTGCAGATGATATGATGGTCTACTTAAAAAACCTAGAGAATCAACTAAAAAACTAGTAGAAATAATTAACAACTTTAGCAAAGTTGCAGGATACAAAATAAATGCATGTAAATCAGCATTTCTATATATTTCCAACACATCACAGCACCAAGAGGTAGAAAAAGAAACACCATTTAAAATCACCCTAGACAATATAAAATACTTAGGAATCTATCTACCAAAACAAACACAGTAATTATACAAACACAACTGCAAAACACATTCCAAACAATTAAAACTAGATCTAAACAGTTGGAAAAACATTGATTGCTCATGAGGATGAGCTAACATAATAAAAATGACAATTCTACCCAAATTAATTTATCTATTTAGTGCCATACCTACCAAACTACCAAAAAAACTTCTTTGCTGAATTAGAAAAAAATATAACAAAGTTCATTTGGAATAACAAAAGATCAAGAATATCAAGGGAAATAATGAAAAAAATGTGAAGGAAGGGGGCCTAGCAGTACCAGATATTAAACTGTACTCTAAAGCAGAGGTCATCAAAACAATGTGGTACTGGCTATGAGACAAAAAGGGAGGATCAGTGGAATAGACTTGGGGTAAGTGACATCTGCAAGACAGTGTATGATAAACCCAAAGAGCCCAACTTTTGGGACAAAAATCCACTATTTGACAAAAACTGCTGGGAAAATTGGGAAATAATACGGGAGAGATTAGGTTTAGATCAACATCTCACACACTACATCAAGATAAATTCAGAATGGGTGAATGACCTTAATATAAAGAGGAAAAGTATAAATAAATTAAGTGAACACAGAATAGTATACTTGTCATATCTCTGGGAAAGGAAAGATTTTAAAACTAAGGAAGAGTTAGAGAAAATTACAAAATGTAAAATAAATTATTTTGATTATACTAAATTAAAATCTTTTGTACAAACCAAAACAATGTAACCAAAATCAGAAGGGAAACAACAAATTAGGAAAAAATCTTTATAACAAAAAAACTCTGAATATACAAGGAGTTAAATCAATTGTATGAAAAATCAAGCCATTCCCCAATTGATAAATGGGCAAGAGACATGAATAGGCAATTTTCAGATAAAGAAATGAAGACTATTAATAAGCACATGAGAAAGTGTTCTAATGCTCTAATAATTAGAGAAATGCAAATCAAAACAACTCTGAGGTATCACCTCACACCTACCAGATTGGCTAAAATGATAGTAGGGATGAGTGATAAATGTTGGAGGGGATGTGGCAAAATTGGCACATTAATGCATTGATGTTGGAGTTGTGAACTGATCCAACCATTCTGGCTGGCAATTTGGAACTATGCTCAAAGGGCTATAAAAGAATGCCTGCCCTTTGATCCAGCCATACCACTGTTGGGTTTGTGCCCCAAAGAGATCATAGATAAACAGACTTGTACAAAAATATTTATAGCTGCGCTTTTTGTGGTTGCAAAAAACTGGAAAATGAGGGTATGTCCTTCAATTAGGGAATGGCTGAACAAATTTTGGTTTATGCTGGTGATGGAATACTGTTGCACTCAAAGGAATAAATAAACTGGAGGAATTCCATGTGAATTGGAAAGACCTCCAGGAATTGATGCAGAGTGAAAGGAGCAGAACCAGGAGAACATTGTACACAGAGACCAATACTCTGTGGTAAAATTGAATGTAATGGACTTCTGTACTAGCAACAATGCAATGATCCATAACAATTTTGAGGGACTTATGGAAAAGAACGCTACCCATATTCAGAGGAAGAACTACAGAAGAAAAGCAACTGCTTGAACACCTGGGTTGAGGAGGACATGATTGGGGATGTAGATTCTAAACTACCATTCCAATGCAACTATCAACAATTTGGAAATAAGTCTTGATAGTCTTGATGTTAAAGTCTTGATGTTAATACCAGTTGAAATGCGTATCAGCTATGGGTGGGGGAGGAAATCAGTGGGTGAAGGGGAAAGTAATAACATGAATCATGTAACCATGATAACTTTTATAAAAAATAAAAATTATTTAAAAATATTCAGCATAGCTCATTTTTCCTTTGGCAAAGAACTATAAGTGAAGGAATCCTAGTAATTGGAGAATGATTGAACAATTATAACATGTGAATATATTAAAATTTCATTGAGCTGAAAAAATGATGAAAAATATAATTTCCAAGAAATGGTATATAAGCTGATGATTCAGGGTGAAGTGTGCATAACAATTCATTTTGGGAGGTTGGAAAGAAAAAGAGATAGGAATAAAATATTCAACACACACACTCAAGCTCACACACACACACACACAAAGAAGAAAGTCATTAAAGAATTTTTAAATGTCCAAAAAAGAAAAGAGGGAAGACTATAAAAAGAATTACAAATAAAAAGCAGCTTTATAAGTTACACATTGAATTTCATATAAAATATAAAGCAAGCTATGGTTAACAGAGATCATATTTAAATATTTTTCTGTTCTGCTATGTATGTGCAAATGCTTATTTGTTTGGTGTTCGTTAAATTCAGATTTTTTTAAAGACATGATATGAAAAAGTAGGCTAAGGGAGAAGCTAGGTAGCTCAATGGATTCAGAACCAGAGGGTGGAGATTCTGGTGGCCTCAGACACTTACTAGCTATATGACCCTGGACAAATAACCCCCATTGCCTAGCTCATAATGTTCTTTTGCTTTGGAACCAGTACACAGTTTTAATTCTAAGATGGAAGGTGAGGGTTTAAAAAATAACAAAATGAAATAAGTAAATTAGCATAACAGTGATTAACTAACAATCCTTTGGGAAAGATCCTTGAAATCCTTATTTAAAGGCACAAAGATTGGGGTCTTATTAGAGCAAAAGCAGGATTTGTCTGTATCAGTTTGTGTGAGGAAGACAGCAAAGAAATGGGCTAAGGCTAAGTGAAAGTGTACATAAGGGAGCACAGAGGAGAACCATGCCAAAATCAAAGTCCAAAGGTATCTAAAGAAATTTGAAGGAAATAATACAGAAATTATAGCCAAAATGTAAGTAACTGGACCAGAACAACTAGTTGGCCTTCAGGGAAAAATTATCTTTGGCAATTTTTCAGCGTTGGGACAGCCAATTTTTATACATGACTGACCTCACCACTCCCTGACTTGGGCATGCTGAACTAGCTATCTACAATGTTTCATCTCTTGACTTGACTTTTTCTTCACCTAATTTTTTTCTAATTGTGCATAAACATCCTTTTCAGTAAAGTATCATCCCTCTATTATTCTTGGCTTTTTCTGTAGATAATCCTTAGAGGAAATGGTACAAAAAATGTATTACTCATAAAAAGTCACTTTCTCTCTTTCTTCCCTTCAATTACACATATTGCCACACACATTGATTTAATCTTGATATTTTTAAGTGACAATGTGAAGTCATAAATAATTAAAATTGTTCTCAACATTAGGAAATGCAGAGTAAATAACCTACCCCAATCCCCAAAAAATTCTGGTTAGGTTACCATTAGTAACATTTTAACTTCTCAGTACTCTAGGAGATTATTGACCTGATAAATTACAAGTAAATTGTTGATCTTCACTGACAAATGTAATTTCTTCACTGGAGAAATCCCTACCTTCAAGAATATCACTGTCTCTGGACAAAATAAAAAATTTTTAAAAGATTACAACACCCCCCCCAAAATGCAAAACATATGAGGCATCAAGGTAGCACAATAGATAGAGCCCTAAGCTTAGAATCAGAAAGACTTGAGTTCGAATCCAACTTACGATATTAATTAGCTATGTGAAACTAGGCAAATCAATTAACCTCTGTTTTCCTCAAGTTTCTTCACTTGTAAAATGGGGATAATAATAACATGTAGGTATCAGGGTTGTTATGAGGATCAAGTGAGATACTTGTACAGCAATTTATTTCATTTTTTTAGGTGATCAGGGAAAAAAAAGAATCTATATTTCTAAAATATTTACAGCAGCTCTCTTTGTGGTGGCAAAGAACTGGAAATTAAGGGGATGCCAATCATTTAGAAAATGGCTAAACAAGTTGTACCATATGATTATGATTTTTCTACTGAATTTTAACTAACAAGCAGATTCTATTTTTAAGTAAACTAGATTGGAAGCAGAAAAACTCTTTTCTACTGAATTTTTCACTAATGGGAAACTTCTTCCTCCGTGTAAAATAAATTTTCTGTTTATTGAAAAAAACTTACTTCTATTGCTGCTATAAGAAATGAATAGGTCAATTTTTTAAATAGAAAGGCCTACATAAAATTATGAAGAATTAAATGAGTAGAACCAAAAGAACATTATATACAGCAACATAAATATTGTTTGAAGAATGACTTGAGTATGTCCACCTGCAGAAAAAGAAATGATAAATCGAAACAAGCAAGACATATTTTTACATATATATTTATCTTTCTGTCAAATGATGCCTTTCTAGTTTATGGAGAGGAGAGAGGAAGAGAACTCCCTGGAAATTTTAATATAACAAATGAACAAATAAATATTTTAAAAGGTAAAACATTTATCATCGTACCTGGTACATAGTAGGAATCATGTAAATGTTTATTCTCTCCCTCTCCCCATACTTATTAAAATATACACATGTGAAAGAGTCATAGTAATATAGTAGATTGAATTCTTGTTTTAGAATTAGGAAGAACTTCAGTCAATTCTCATCTCAGATGTTTCAGGGCTGTGCAACCCTAGATGAATCACCTAAATTCTATATGTCTTGGGAAAAATTCCAAGGACACATCTGTTAAATCACAGACTAGTTAGGTTCTCCACTGTTGTAGGCAGTTGCCACCATGGGAATTCTCTCATGCTGTCAAAAGCACAAGTTATTTTCATATTAAAGAAATAGAGGAAAAAGATGTGGGGTGCTAAATATAATATCATCAAAGCATTTGGTATTTACTTAATGGGGAAAACAGGGAGAGACTTTTAAAATATTTACGTTGCTTATGGAAAAATGAATGGTTTTCAAGTTCCATTGCATCGGTATTCCATCTTGCTTTCCTACTAAATTATGTCTTTTAATGAGCCTCACTATCACTTCCTGAACCTCATTCAAACTCTATAGACTTTGGGCTTTTCCTGTCATTTTTGTCATTCCATGATACTTAGTAACTTTACACAAATAAAGAATATAAGTTCCTTAAGTAGAACAACTTCTCTCTTAAGGAACTAAGGACAATACTACTCATCATATATCAAGCTTTATAAAAATCTCATGTTTGAATCAGGAAGAAATTATCTACCTTGAGAATTATAACACAATTAAGATACTTCAAAGGTTTCACACCTACTTTTGAAGCATAAGGTATTAGTCAGTGAATATCTATTTAATTATACTATTACTCATAGCTATAAAGTTAAGGTCTTCATTGCTTAAACACACATTTTCTCTCAAGTGATTTTATCCTAATCACAAGTCTGTCATGAAATCTGTGAAATTAGCTTACCATTTTTTTCCACTAAAAAAAAATAAAAATAGGACCTCATTTTGTATTCTTGTCTTAATTTCTTACCCATAATGGGGAATTGTAAAGGTAGAGTGGTACAGTGGGAAGAATCATGAACTGGAATCTTGAAGATCTGCATTCTAGAACTTTCTCCATCACTAAAGAGTTATGTCACTATTATGTGTCTCTTCAGTTATATCAAACTCAACTATAATAAATATTTTAGAGTAGACAGTTTTGAAAGTCCCATTCTTTTATTAAGTTTCTGTGTAACTTGGGAGATGTCTTTTGGGAACTCTTCTTGACCTTGTATGACAAAATGATAAGAAAGTAAGTGGATAGGCTCTAAAAAAGAACTATAGAAGAAAATGAGAGTTCAAAAAGTAAATAATTATATGTGAAGTAGATAAAATTTTTTGAAAAAAATCGATGACCTACAAAGCATTAAGTTGAGAATGAAAGAAGGAAGTGAAATAAAGCATATTTGGTCAGCATGCTACATACAGATCAAGAGGCCAGAAAGAAGAAAGGGACTGAATTAGCTGGAAATAGGTAGCAAAACTAAGGAAGCATGATCAAATGATAATGAAGAACTATAGTTTTCTGCTTCTCTGCTGGAGTTCCCTTTCTCCTAAAATCAGAGAAACTGATAAATGAATTCTGTTGATATTTTCATCTTTTCAAAATAAACAATTTGGAAAAGGAAACAGAAGGGATGAGCTGAGATAATTTACCTTCATCCTTTTGGAAGAGAAGAGAGAATGATAGATATGGAAAATTCCATATATTGCCATTAAGTCATTCTTCACTGCTTTATCATAATTGTTGTCCTTTTTTATAAAGATTCATTGATTTTGTGGGTGAGAGAGATATCATAAAATGCCCATCATAATATCAAGAGACACCAATAAAGTTTTTTAAATATATAAACCAAAATAATCTTATTTCTTTCTTTTGGACAGGGTTACAAGACTAGTAGATCAAAAAAGAATCAAAAGATAAAGTATCCGTAGATATCAGCAAATATCCAGAGATAATCATATTTGATTTTGAAAACGTCAAATGGTTTCATTCTTTGGACATTCTTATTTTAATAGATGTAGACTGAAAAATAGTATAGATTTATTCAAAACTGGTTGGATGGCAGGATCCAAAATCAAAATTAATAGGATCAAAATCAACCTAGAGAGATGTCTATTCATATGCCCCAGAGACCTATCCATGGCATTACTGCATTTTAGTTTTGATATCAGTTTTGAGTTTTAGATAAATGTATAGAGAGATTGCATGATATAGTGGATAGAGTGATGGACTTAGAGTTGGGAATAACATTTCAAATTCTGCCTCAGACACATACTAGATTTGTGACCCCAAGCAAATCACACAACCTCTCTGAGACCTCAGTTTTCTTATCTCTAAAGTGGAGGAAATAACCTACTTCACCGGATGATTTTGAGAATCTAATGAAATATTATATGTAAGGTGCTTTGATAAGTTTTCAATGACATTTAAATGTCAGTTATTTTTACAGAAAGTATACTTTATCAAATTACATATGACACAAATCAAGGAGAAATGGCCAGGGTACTGGTTGATAAAATTGAAATCCAAGGAAGTCTTGACGAGCAATAATGATGACCCAAATCTAAAAATATGAAATTAGAGAAAAATATAAAATCTAACACTTGTAAAAGTACAAGTGCAAGATGGAGAGGATGGGAGGTTGCAAGTTCTGCATTAAGATGGTGGCAGAGTAAAAAGCAACTGCTTGACCTCTCCTAATCCACACATATAGGACTCCTCAAGAAGACATAAAAACAATTCAAGATGAATGAAAGGGACCCCACAAGAGTGCTCAGCATTGAAGGTACGTGGGATTGGGGCATTTCCATGCTATAAAGGGGTGAAACAGCTCTCACTAAAATGCGAACTGAGCAACCCTCGCACCACCTACTATGCCAAAGCCAGAGCAAAACACTTAGAGCAAGTTTGGGGCACCCATTAAGTTATTGTCAGCTACCTGGGGTCACCAGGGCCTGCTCCTGAGAGCAGCAAGACTTAAGTCCTCAAGAGGCTAAAGAACTCATGGACTTTGAACACAGACCCTGAGCTCAGGCACAGTTGCAGCTGCAGATGTGGATTCTGAGTGCAAGCGCAGAACATGGGTGGGGACCCAGTGCAGAGGGGTGCACGACTGTGGAAGCAGTGCCCTGAGACTGTTAAAGGATCTTTGGGCAGAGGAACAAGCAAGGGGACCATCAGGAGGCTTGTCCCTGAGAATAACTAGACCTGAGACCTCAGGAGCCTAAAGAGCTCAGACATACCCTGGGTGAGAGGATAAAGCTGAGAGGGTGCTGTGCTAACAATAGCAAGCCAGAGACAAGAACTCCAGAAGAGAAAGATCAATAAGAAGAAATCTTTAACACTCAACAACTTTTACACAGAAAAAATCCAGACAACAGAGCAAACAGCAGAGGAATCATTTAATCATATCCAAACCTTCCCAAAAGAATGAAAACTGGTCACAAGCTATTGAAGAGTTCAAATCTGAGATTATGAGAAAGATGGAAGAGAACTCACAAGAAAATAACAGTTTAAAAGGCAGAATTTCACAATTAGAAAGTGAGGCTCAGAAATCAAATTAATTGATAATCAAATTGAAGACCAGAAATGACCAGCTGGAAGACTTGAAGAATCAAACAGACCAGATTCAAAAGGAAAACCAAAAGATTATAGCTGAAAACCAGTCTCTAAAGGCTCGAATTGTGCAATTCGAAAAAGATGCCCCCAATCAAAAGAATTAATAAGCAAATTGGAGACCAAAATCAAACAGCTTGAAAACAGTTTAGACCAAATAGAAAAGGAAAATCAAAAGAATATAGCAGAAAACCAGTCTCTAAAGTCAAGAATTGGGCAAGTAGAAGCCAATGATCTATCAAGACAGCAAGAACAAATAAAGCAAAGTCAAAAGTCTGATAAAATAGAAGGAAACATGAAATATCTCACTGAGAAATTGACAGATCAATAAAAGAGGTCTAGAAGAGATAATCTGAGAATCATTGGTCTTCCTGAAAAAGCAGAAATTAATAAAAATTAGGACTCCATACTAAAGGAAATTATTCAGCAAAATTGCCCTGAAGTTCTACAACAAGAGGGCAATATAGATATTGAAGGGATCCATAGATCACCCTCTACACTAGACCCAGAAAAGACAACCCCCATGAATATAATAGCCAAATTCAAGAGCTTCCAAGTAAAAGAAAAAAATTTACAAGAAGCCAGAAAGAGAAAATTCAGATATCAAGGAGCACCAATCAGGATCACACAGGATCTGGCAGCCTCCACACTAAAAGAAAACAAGGCTTGGAATATGATATTCAGAAAGGCAAGAGAACTGGGTCTACGACCTAGGATCACCTACCCATCAAAAGTGACTATGTACTTCCAAGGGAAAGTATGGGCATTCACCAAGATAGAAGATTTCCACATATTTGCACAGAAAAGATCAGGACTAAATGGAAAGTTTGATATCTACCCACAAAAACCAAGAGAAACATAAAAGGTAAATAAGAGGGGAAAGAAAGAAAACTCTTATTTTTAAATTTGCCTCTTTAAGGGCTTCAATAAGATCTAATTATTTGTATTCCTATATGGAGAAATTTTATGTGTAATTCTCTGTAGTGAACTCTATTCACTATTATAGTATCCACTATTATCATAATTAGAAGAATTATTTACAAGGAGGGAGGTTGGAGTACTAAATGGTCTAAGATGATAAGGGGGTGGGTGGGAAAGAGGGGATGAATAGTAGAGGACACCAAGAAAAACTTGAATTAATAAGAAAAATAGGATATTCTATTACACACAAAGATGGCATGGGAAGTGGAGGGGATGAATACTATTATAAGAAGTGTAAAAGTGAAATTTGGAAAATGCCATCTAAAAAGTGTATATATTTCTATGGACAAGGGAAATGTATCAAAACTACATTTTCCGTGATCCAACATGGTCCAGCTGTTTCCGTTTCCGGGTCTTTGGGGCATGGGGAGGTCTAGGAGGGAGTGCTCTTTTTGCCAGTAGGCTCTCTTTGCCAGTAAGGCGCTTGGCTAGCAGACTCGGAGACAGTAATGGAGGCGGCAGTTTTGAATGCTTACAAGCACGTGGTCTGATAACTTTATCTATAAACATGGCTTTAATTAAAATACTAATTTATATTATTATACAAGCCTTTATCATTTTTCATATTTATAGAAGGATAGAAAGACAGCATTAAGAGGTAATATTTAAACCTTACTCTCAGTGGAATTAACCCTGAGAGGGAAGAGTAGCTGTATCCATTGAAATATAGAACTCTATCCTACTGAGAAAGTAAGAATGAATAAAGTAAGGGAAGCAGAGGAGTGGGGAGGTTAAAAAAGGGAGTGGAGGAGAAAGAAGAGGGAATTCATTAGGCCTTAAAAATAAAAATAGGGGAATAACAAGGGAGGGGGTAGAAAGGGTAATAAATCAAGGGAGGGGACAAGGGTTACTGGTTTAAAACAAATCACGCGTTTAAAAGGAAATAGCCTAAGAAGAATGGGTAGAACTAAGAGAGGATACAAAAATGTTGGGGAATACACAACTGATAATTATAACTCTGAATGTGAATGGGATGATTGATTATACTAAATTAAAAAGCTTTTGTACAAACAAAAACAATGCAACCAAAATCAGAAGGGAGATAACAAATTGGGAAAAATATTTATAATAAAAAACTCTGACAGGGAATTAATTACTCAAATATACAAGGAATCAAATCAATTGTATAAAAAGTCAAGCCATTCCCCAATTAATAAATGGGCAAGGGACATGAATAGGCAATTTTCAGATAAAGAAACCAAAACTATCAATAAGCACATGAGGAAGTGCTCTAAATCTCTAATAATTAGAGAAATGCAAATCAAAACAACTCTGAGGTATCACCTCACACCTAGCAGATTGGCTAAAATGAGTGTAGGGGAGAGTACCATTCTGGCTGGCAATTTGGAACTATGCTCAAAGGGCTATAAAATAATGCCTGCCCTTTAATCCAGCCATACCATTGTTGGGTTTGTACCCCAAAGAGATCATAGATAAACAGACTTGTACGAAAATATTTATGGCCATGATTTTTGTGGCGGCAAAAATCTGGAAAACGAGGGCATACCCTTCTATTGAGGAATGGCTGAACAAATTGTGGTATATGCTGGTAATGGAATATTATTGCCCTAAAAGGAATAATAAACTGGAGGAATTCCATGTGAACTGGAAAGACCTCCAGGAATTGATGCAAAGTGAAAGGAACAGAACCAGGAGAACATTGTACACAGAGACCAATACTCTGTGGTAAAATCGAATGTAATGGAATTCTGTACTAGCAGCAATGCAATGACCCTGGACAATTCTGAGGGACTTATGGAAAAGAACGCTACCCACATTCAGAGGAAGAACTGCAGGAGAGGAAACACAGAAGAAAAGCAACTGCTTGAACACATGGGTTGAGGTGGACATGATTGGGGATGTAGACATCGAAACTACCACACCAAAGCAACTATCAACAATTTGGAAATAAATCTTGATCAATGACACATGTTAAAACCAGGGGAAATGGGCATCGTCTATGGGGGGAAGGGGAGGAGGCCAGGGGGCTGAAAGGGAAGTAAGAATATGAATCATGTAACCATGATAACTTTTCTAAAATATAAAAATTATTATTAAAAAAAAGATGGAGAGGATGTAGATAGATTACCGTTCCATTAAAAAAAAGAATCTAGGAGTTTTAATGGGCTTTAATAGGAACCAACAGTGACTTAAGTAGAAAAAGGGAGCAGGGAGCTCATCTCCAAGACTACACTGATAGAAATATTGTTAAGACAAAGGGAGGTATTAATTCTTCTCTGCACTGCCCTGGTCAGACTGTATCTGGACTGTTGGCTTAAGTCCTAAGTGCCCATATTTTAGGATAATGACCAATAAAAACCTGTCCAGAGAAAGGTGTCAAGATAATGAGAAAACTTTAGACCATACAAGAGGATGGTTACTTAAAGGTCCTGGGGACAGTTAGCATAAATAAGACTTATGTAGGACAGGAAAGTTGTTTTTAAATATCTGAAGAGTTATGGTGTGGGAAAGGGATTCAGGCTAATCCTAAGGACAAAATAAAAAGCATAGGGTGGAAACTACAAAGAATGAAATTTCAGCTTGTTCTGCGGAAAATCTCCTAACATTTAAAACAGTCCAAAGTTGTAATGGGCTGCCCAAGGAGATGAGTTCTATCTCACTGGAAGTTTTTAAGCAGAGACCAGATGACCTCGTGGAAGGAAGAATGTTGAAGTGAAGCTTGTGAAATATATTGAGCTTGGTGGACTTACAATGATTAAATGCTGCGATTTTTTAAAAAGCATTTCCTTGATGCAAGTTTTTGCTTTAAATATGCTATAGTTTCATGTTTCTCAACTGTCACTGTGTCACCTACAATTTTCATTCTCTGAAATTTGAGGTATTTCATGTTTTGTAGCCATATAGCTTCAGAGGAAAACAATGGTATTCTTTAAGAAGAGTTTTGAATAGGGTTGGTCAGCAACATGTAATCATTGAAATGCCTACACAATTTCTTAAATCCAATTTTGCCCACTCTTTTTCTCCTGCTCATTACTGAATCAAAATAATCATTTATCTGTAATACCTGTCCAAGACAGACATACTGATAGAGTAATTTATTGATTTGTTGATTCAATGGCTCATCATAATGTGGGAAATATGTACCCATCATTTGTTTGGTTTTTCCTGTAAAGATGCCTTGGTCAATCCCAAAATATTTCATCTTAGTCAGGAATGTTTTCTGAGTTTTCTTTAATGCAAATATCCTCCCTTTCATATTATCTCTTATTTACCCTATATGTGTCTTATTTGTGAATATATATTTGCATAGTGTCTCCCTCTTTAGAATATGAGTGCTTTGAGAACAATTATTATATCTTACCCTTCTTTATAGTCCCAGTGTTTAGTACACTGCCTAGTGCATAGAGTAAGAACTTAATATATGCTTGTGGCCACAAGTAGGTAATCACTATTGCATTTAGACTCTGAGTGGTACCTAGAAATATTCATGAAAATAATGAATACTTTTGAAGATCATCTATTTCTATATTTTTTGCCTTATGTGCTATTGATATTGATGAGATAATTGAACAAGTTCTCTTTCTGGTTGCATGAATGAATAAAAAAGCATTATTAAGCATTAACTATGGGCCAAGTCCTATGCTAAGCACTGAAGATATAATATAAATTTCTGATCATCATTACCCTCAAAGCTTTTACATTCTAACAAAACAAAGATAATTTTTATGTGCTATACATAGGAGATATCTTTCAGGAAAAATATTCTTTAAAACTGAATATTGCTTGGTCAAAAATGTATTAAATTTTTTGGGAGACAAGGAAAGTTTGGAATAACATCCTGATTTCCTACTCCCTCAAAAAGAAATAACTTCCTCTTTAACCAAATCTTCCATCTTCTACTGTGCTTATCCCTTGAAGGAAAAGGAAGAGGAAAGTTAGTGAAGAAAAAAAACTTCCATCTCCTTCTATGTCATCTCTGCATAACTTGTGGCCTCTAGAGGGAAGAGGAGTAATGAAATGGGACCTCCCATCTGACTACTTACCTATATGCTGTCCATCTCATACTTTGCTGGTCTTCTTAATTGCTAAATTTCTCTAATCCTGCATCACCTCAGTTTTCCTTCATGCCATCTGTCCTGCACTAGCCACTCTCTCCTCTTCTCCACATCTTGAACCTTTTATGACATAGTTCAACTCTCCATTATCTCCTTTTCTTGATTCCCAGGTCCCCTTATCATATTGCTGATTTAGTTCTGCCAAGTCCCAGTTTTAAATGACTCCCACTGTCTTCTCAGAAGGTAGAGATAATCATGCAACCATTCTGACTGGATCCATTAGAAATTCATGTTACAAAACCTCAAATGTGCCCTCATTGTTTTAGACCATCCTACCATATCTCCCTTTTTTGCTATTCCACTCTCCACACCAAGCCTCTCATTCCTCCTCAAACCTCTCATGGCTTCTCTTCTCCAAACCTCTCAGCTGAGAAGCTTGCCTCATAATTTCATAGAAAAGATTATAGCCATTTGCTATAAATTCACTCTTTCTCATCTCACATCACTCAGATGCTTTCTGTCACTATCTCCTCCCTCACTCATTCCTGACTTGAAGAAGTGGCTTTATTCTTTACCAAGAATCATCCTTTCATTTCCACAAGAAACCCCATTCCATCATATTTCCTTTAGTGGAATGCTTCCTCTATAATACCTATTTTCTCACTTATCTTAATTCTCTTCTGGTCTACTGACTCCTTCTCTACTGCCTATGAACACATTCATGTTATCTTTATCCTCAAAAAGTCCTCTTTTGATCCTTCCATATCTACTAATTATTATTTCATATCTCGTCATAGCTTTGTGAGTAAAATCCTTAAAAAGACCATCTATGATAAGTTTCTCCACATGCTCTCCTTGATCTTTTTTATATGATTTTGTTTAAAATTTTTGAATCAGTTCATTAATGATATTAGCCTATAGAATTATTTTTGATTTTATATTTCTTTGGTTTATTTTTAATTTTGTTAGTATAAAACTATACTCAATATCTTCTGATTATATGTTTATTTTTTCTGATTTTGCTGTGATTTTATCTTGCTCTTTTGCTTTTATGTTGATGTGATTATCTGCCTTTTTTCTTTTTAATCAGAATAACCAAGGGTTTATAAGTACAATTAGACTCTTCAAATAACCAGATTTAATTTTATTTATCATTTTATGATCTATTTGTTTATAATTTATCTATTTCCCCTTTAATTTTCATATCTCTTCTTTATACTTATTTTAGGTTTATTTGTTCATTTAAAAAAACTCAAATGAATGTTCAGTTCATTAATCTTCTCTTTTCCTTTTCAGTGAATGATTGTAAGGATGTGATTTTTACACTGAGGATTGTTTTAACTACAACTCAAAATTTTGTTATATTATTTCACCATCATCATTTTCTTTTTTATTGTTATTTTTCTATGATTTATTCTTTGATTCACTTATTATTTAAGATTCCATTTTAAGTCTCTAGTTGGGTCTGTATCTTTTGTTTCTGGTCCCTGAACCAATGTATATTATTACTGAATTGTGATCTGTAAGAGATATATTAACTATTTCTGCCTTTTGTATGTATTTGTCATCTCTGAGCCCTTGTGTACATGGTCAATTTTTTGTAAATGTTCCATGTAGCAAAAAGAAATATGAATATATTTATTTTGCTGTCCCATTTAGAAGCCATCATGAGTCTTTTAAATTGTTTCTTCAGGAATTTATTCAATTCTATATTTTCCCTTTAATTTATCTTTTTGTTAGACTTATCCAAAATCAATAGAATGATATTGAAATCTCTGGTGACTATTGTGTTATTGTGTATGTCTTTTTGAAGTTCACATAATGTTTCCATTATGCTTTTGAATGCTAATGTATTTAGAGCATAAAGTTTATTAACTGATACTGGTTAGTTTTCTATGGTTCCTTGCAGCATAATACAGTTCCATATTTATCCAGTTTCATATTTTGAGTGTTTGTTTTTGTTTTGATAGTAAGATGGTAACTCCTGATTTTTTTGGATTCACTTGATCCATAGTAAAATTTGTTCCCCATTTACTGAAATTTGCTTTGTGTATGGCTTTGGTTTTTAGATGTGTTTCTTGTAAGGAACAGATTATTTGGTCTCATTTTCTTATCCAATCTGTCACTTTTTTTCATTTTATTGAATTGTTTAATAATT
Organism: Gracilinanus agilis; assembly: GCF_016433145.1. Lineage (NCBI taxonomy): Eukaryota > Metazoa > Chordata > Mammalia > Didelphimorphia > Didelphidae > Gracilinanus > Gracilinanus agilis. The sequence goes on from NC_058130.1 coordinate 398,107,291, forward strand.
TCATATATAATATTATGAGGCTGAGGCTTATTTTCCCTCCTATCTCTAAAGCTGTATTTTTTTAAAGTTATGAATCTCAACCCCTTCTGCAATAAACATAATATTATGTTTCTCCCATTGTTTTGCTTTAATCTTTACTTAAGGTGGCCCTTTTTATACTAGTTCCTTTCCCTTTCTCCTCTGATTCTTTCTTCTTTTTTTGTTTTGCATTTTACATGTTTTCCTTTATTTTTTAATCATTATTATTCCTCTCTTCTGATTTTACCCAGTTATTTTTTTCCTCTTAGCCATGTAGAATCACACTTCTCCTACTCTTCTTCAGCTAATCCTATTCATTAGTTGTTTTTTATTTTATTTTGTGCTGTCCAAAAAGAATTTCTCTCATTTTTTCATTATCCATCTTCTCTCCTTTTACTCTAGACTTTCATTCTCTGATTCATGACCTCTCTAAAATCATTGAGTCTCATTCTTTTCTCTATAATCTTTATAAAATCAAAGCTTCCAAAGCATCCATTCTAGGCGCTGCCCACTAGATGATTTCTGTCACTGCCTTGGAGATTTTGTTATACCATGGATTTCCTTTTTCACACTGTAGCTCATTCTCAGAATAATGCCAATTATTTCAGGTGTCAGAGATGACACTGCCTCATGTTTATGTCTCTTTTCCCCACAGATATAAACACTCTAAACCTTCTTTTGTAGGTCCCCCCCACACTTTATTTCCCTTGAAATCTTCTCCCTGTTCATAATTTCCCACTTTTCCACGTGTCAGTTACTCTCAGCAGTTCTATCTCTCCTTCTCTCTGGGCAAGTGGATTATTTTCAGGCACCAAATGTTCCTGGCTTTATCTAGTATAATGTCATTATCTCCCTTAACCCAAAAGAGCATCCTTCAGTGGAACCCACTCACAGCTCCCAAGTGAGGCCACCTTACTTTCCTCTATGTATAATCTTTATCCCCATCTTCCTCACTCTCTTCCCTGCAGACTCTTTTATTTTTCTGAGACCAGTGACAACCCCAGTGCATCACTCACTCTCCTCTGTCACCCATATCCCCTCTCCATCTTTCATGTTATGATGTAGTTCCACAACATAATCATCAACTTTTAAGGCAAGGTCTCCCCAGGTTCTGTTCATAATGCCCCCATCTGCTTCTTCATTGTTACCTCTATCAGATTTCCATATGTACCTTCACTCTTGTCTTTATATATACATTTAGAAGAAATCAATTAGTAGTCCTTCTGTTCTGACTCTGCTATTGCTATCTACTTTTATTTATTGCTTTTGTTATTCTATTGTTTAGAGTATTCAAGAAGCAAACAATTTCTTCAGTTCTAGTTTTGTTTTCTAAAAAAAATATTTTAAATTCTTCTTTATTATTGAGCATCCTTATTTTGTCCTGTATGGATAAGCTCAGATTTGTAGGGTCGATCATCCTGGCCTATATCCTGAATTCCAAAGCATTTAGGAACACATCATTCCATTCTTTCTACCTTTTTCTAGTGTATGCAGAGTAATCTTCATTATTTGAATAGCTTTTCTTTTGTATTTAATATCTTTTTCTTGGTGGCCTGCAGAATTTATTGTTTCTAAATTGAATATTTAAATTTGACAATTATGTGACTTTGAGTTTTCAGTCTTTTTGTTTTTTGTAGATCTATGAATTATTTTAATTGAGATTTCTCTTTTTTATGTTCAATTCTCCAGACAGTTCTCTTCTATTATTTCTTTAATTATGGCATTAAGGTTTATTGCCCCATTATGTTCTTCTGGCAGACCTTTGATCTTTAAATTATCTCAATTTATCCTGTTTTCAAGCTGTGTATTTTTCACATTTATTTTTCTAGGTTATTCTTCACTTCTGTGTATTTGTCTTTTCAATCGATTGTTCTCACTTTTGCTTCTTTTGGGAGACTTGCCGTTGCAGTTTCAATTTTTTCTGTTCTCTTCATTATTTTTCCATGCAGGACATAAATACTGCTCTCATAATTCTCATGTCTCTTTTAAACATTCAGGAATAGCATGTTGAGGTACCATGTTCTCAAATTCAATAGTTTCCTCTGTCTCATCAACTTTTGGATCATTTTCCTTTATTTTGGTGCATTTATTATACTTGCCTGAACTTGTTCACTGTATCTGGAGATAAATTTACTTCCTTTACAGTTTTTCTTGTTGACTTATCTATTTATGTTTGAAGCCTTTGAGATTTCTTTTTGAAATCGTTTGCACTTTCACTCTTCCTCTCTCTCCTTTATATTCTTTTTCACTTATTTCCTAACTCCATCCCTTCCAAATTTGATTTCCTTGGGGGCTGGATCTCAAAGCATCTCTGTTTCATCTCAAATTGGGTAATTCATGTTTTATATCTCTAGATTTCTGCTTAACCTGGTTTTCACATTGTCAGGAATGGCTCCAGCTTGGTGCTATGTTCTTTCTTCATGTTTGGGAAAAAGCTAAGGTTACCTAGCTCTTCACCTACTTTTCCAGGCTTCTTATATCTTACTCCCTGTCCATATTTTTGACCCAAATGGCACTAGTCTCCTGAGTGTTCCACAAACAAAACATTCTCTCTTTCCACCCTATGTCTTTTTTCTGGTTATCCCCCATGCCTGGAATGCTCCCACTCCTCATCTCTTCCTGAGGGCTTCCCTGACTTCCATTAAGTCCCCAAAATTTCATCCTTTACAAGAAGCCTTTTTCAACCTCTCTTAAATGTTTCCTCTTATAATCATTTCCTATTTATCCTCTATACAGCTAGTTTGTTCACATTTGTTTGCTTGTTGCATTCTTGATTTGGTTGTGAGTTCCTTATGAACAAGGACTATCATCTCTTTTTGTATCTCCAATGTTTGTCACATTACCTGGCATATGATAAGAAGTTAATACATTTTTATTGAGCAACTAAACTCTAGCATAACTTGGCCACATCCTGCATGGCTGAACAACAGGACTTTCCATTCCTGAAAACCACACACCCCCTTCCTCCAGAAAATAACCAATGAAATCTCCAACCCTCCCCCCACATCTTCCACCCCCTTTTTTTCTTTTTTATGCAAAGAAAAAGATGGAAATGATAAACCAGGAGACCTCAGGTAGACAACAAGAAATCAACAGACCCTAGCTAAGCAATAGAAAGCCACAACACAATAGCCACCAACATCCTACAACTTCCCACCTCTTTAAGGAATATCTATTAAAGTTAATCCAAGTAGTTCGCCTTTCCCAGAGACAAACAATACAGCTGATCCAAGTTGTATTACCCTTGAAACTCCCTAATGCTATAAGATCTCATGATTCCCCCACTTGGTAGGACTCCACAGTCACCTCTACTGGCATCAGGCTCTCCTTCACGGCTTCTTTCCTCTATTAAAGTTTTGTTATATTACATTGCTTTGGTCTCATTGTTTCTTGGGCCAAACCCCAATCAGTGAGACTAACTAATCTAATTTCATCTGTCTACTCACTCTAAAATTCCCAATGACCAGTTAATTGACAAATCTGATGTCAGTTTCTAAATCCTCATTCTTTCTCATCATTCTGTAGCATTTAGAACTATTGGCCAGCTTTTTATCTACCTGACTTCCTTTTGTGTCTCCTTTACTGTATTATGATTCATGGCATACCTACTAACTGTGGCCCAAGTTTCTATTCTAAGCCTTTTTCTATTGTCTCTCTATACTATATCACTTATTGACTTCAAATCTTAACAGGTTCATATCTATGCAGATCTATATGTACAGTAGATGTCTCTCTTCTAAGCTCTCGTTCTATATTGCTAATAACTCCCTATTAAGTATTTCAAATTACATGTTCCAGAGACATAAAAAGCTCAATGCATCTAAAACAAAACTGATCATATTTCCCGTTAAACTTACCACATTCTTCTCTTCGATATTTCTGTTGAGCTTACCATCATCTTTTTAGGCACCCAGATTTGAAACTTAGAGATATTCTTGACTTCAGTTTCTCATTCATCCAACATAACCAATTATTTCCCAAATTCTGTCCTTTCACTACAACTTCTTGATGCCAACCATGGTTCTTTTCTCATAGAAAGTGAGAGCATATGACCTCTCAGTGACAGTAATATTATAACTTTACAAGTATAATAAAACTTTGAGATAATATAGTCTGAATCCCTTACTTTCTAGAGAAACTGAACACAAGAGAGGAGAAATTATAGTCACACATTTACAAAGGTAATTAGATAGCTAGAATATGAACCCATATTTTCACATTAAAATCCAGTCCTCTTTACATAATACTATAGTCAGTTGTTCTTACTACCATGTTATGATAGTAAGTCTTAATTTGGCAAATAAGTTTTGATTTGGTATCTGAAAATGCTATCAATTTGATCAGAGAATATATAAGGGAAAATATTGTTCATACTAATTTCCAGTTGAAGAAGTCATACTTTTATGGTTGGGGAAAAAAAGAATTGTCTTGGGCCCTTATCTTTTAATTCTCTTCTTTCTCAGACCTGTCAGATCTTGAAGGATAAAAAAATAAGTTAAAAAAGTTCCACATGTGAGACACTTTGAGATGCCATCTGATTTAAGACTTTTATTTAACACTCTTTTCAAGAATCTCAAAGTATTCTCCTTTCAGTGAATCATAAGAATTTTCATAATATTCTGTCTCTCAGACTTTGAAATGTTTAGTTCTAAATGGGCAGATATTCTGAATAGTGCTTTTTACTTTTCAAAACACTTTAAAATCATTACATCTCATTTTACCCTCTTAGCAACTGTTAAAAGAAGGCAGAATATGTTTTATTAACCACACTTTGCAGATGAGGAAACAGGCACAGAGGGTCAAGTGAAATACAAGAGTCACACAGTTAGTTTATGGTCAGGCTATCACCCCAATCTCCTGTCTTCTTATCGAGAATCAAGATACTTAGCTTTCCTACAGGAAAAACCTATCTATGAATGCCTCATAAGGTTGAGAATTCTGGGTTGTGAATTACCAAATCCAATGACTTGCTAGCATCCCAACTTTAATTCTGTCACCTTTGAAAACAGAATGCAAGGCAAGAAACAGATTCTTCATATATAAGTGCACCCTGTAATAAGTCTCAGTTTTACTATAAGCTGCTAGGTAACACAGCTAGGATAGAGTGCTGCCCTTGCAGTCAGGAAGACTTGCGTTCAAATCCAGCCTTTTTGATACTCATTAGCATTAGCTGTGTGCCATTAAGTAAGTCATTTAACCCTTCTCAGCCTTAGTTTCCTCATTAATAAAAGAGGGATAAGAATTTATGGACTTCCTGCTTAAGATGGCAGCAGAGTAAAAAGCAGCTGCTTAACCTCTCCTAATTGAAACATATAGGACTCCTCAAGAAGACATAAAAACAAATTCAGAGAAAGGAAGGGACCCCACAACAGGGCGCTGCATTGGAGGTACATGGAATTGGGACATTTCCATGCTATGAAGGGGTGAAAGAGCTCTCACTAAAACTCGAGCTGAGCAACCCCCTCCCCAACCCTATACCACCTACAGTGCCAAATTCAGCACACAAGAGTTGTAGCAAGTTTGGGGAACTCATTAAGGCCTTGGCAGCTACCTGGGGTCACCAGGGCCTGCCCCTGAAAGCAGCAAGACATAAGACCCCAAGAGGCTAAAGAACATGTGGACTTTGAACACAGACCCTGAGTGAAGGCATGAGTGTAGATGCGGACCCAAGCACAGACACAGATCCTGAGAGCACGCAAGGACTTGGATCCTGAGCTCAGGTGTGGACCTTGAGTGGGGACCCAGTGCAGAGGGATGCACAACTGTGGAAGCAGCACCCTGAGACTGTTAAAGGAGCTTCGGGCAGAAGAATAAACAAGGAGACCACCAGGAGGCTTCACCCTGAGAACAACTAGACCTAAGACCTCAGGAGCCTAAAGAGTGCAGACAGACCCTGAGTGTGAGGATAAACCTTAAATGGCACTGGGCTAACAATGGCAAGCCAGAGAAAAGAACCCCAAAACAGAAAGATCATCAAGAAGAAATCTGTAACACTCAACAACTTTTACACAGAAAAAATCCAGAAAACAGAGCAAACAGCAGAGGAGAACAAACAAGTAATCATATCCAAACCTTCCCATAATAACGAAAACTGGCCACAAGCTATTGAAGAGTTCAAATCTGAGATGATGAGAAAGATAGAAGAGAACTGGCGAAAGAAGTGGGAAATAGCTCAAAAGGAAATTAACAGTTTAGAAGACAGAAACTCCCAATTGGAGAAAGATGCCCCAAAATCAAATGAAATGGTAAGCAAATTGGAAACAAAAATCTGGCAAGAAAATAACAGTTTAAAAGGAAGAATTTCACTATTGGAAAGTGAGGCAAGTAAACAGAAGACCAGAAATGACCACATTGAAAAAGAAAACCAAAAGATTATAGCCTAAAACCAGTCCCTAAAGGCTAGAATTGAGCAATTAGAAGCTAATGATCTCTCAAGATAGCAAGAACAAATAAAATAAAGTCAAAAGACTGATGAAATAGAAGGAAACATGAAATATCTCAATGAGAAAGTGACAGACCAAGAAAACAGGTCTAGAAGGGACAATTTGAGAATCACTGGTCTTCCTGAAAAAGCAAAAATTAATAGAAATTTGGACTCCATATAAAAAGAAATTATTCAGCAAAATTGCCCTGAAGTTCTACAAGAGGGCAATATAGACATTGAAAGGATCCATAGATCACCCTCTACACTAGACCCTGAAAAGACAACCCCCAGGAATATAATAGCCAAATTCAAGAGCTTCCAAGTAAAAGAAAAAATTTTACAAGCCAGAAAGAGACAATTCAGATATCAAAGAGCACAAATCAGGATCACACAGGATCTGGCAGCCTCCACACTAAAAGACTGCTAGGCTTAGAATATGATATTCAGAAAGGCAAGAGAACAGGGTCTACAACAAAGGATCACCTACCCATCAAAATTAACAATACATTTCCAGGGAAATGTTTGGACATTAAACAAGATAGAAGATTTCCAAGTATTTGCACAGTAAAGACCAGGATTAAATGGAAAGTTCGATATCAAACCACAAAAATCAAGAGAAACATGGAAAGGTAAATAAGAAACAGAGGGGAAAGAAGGAAGACTCATATTTTTTTAAATTTGCCTCTTTAAGGGCTTCAATATGATCTAATTATTTGTATTACTATGTGGAGAAATGTTATGTATAATTCTCTGTAAGGAACTCTATTCACTATTATGGTATTCACTATTATAGTAATTAGAAGGATTATTCATAGGGAGAGGTTGGAATACTAAATGATCTAAGATGATATGGGGGTGGGAAATAGGGAGGTGAATAGTAGAGGACACCAAGAGAAACTTGAATAAATAAGAAAAATAGGATATTCTATTACTCACAAAGTGGACATGGGAAGGGGAAAGGATGAATACTATTATAAAGAGAGGAAGAGAGCATTAAGAGGTAATATTTAAACTTACTCTCAGTGTAATTAACACTGAGAGGGAAGAGTAGCTATATCCATTGGGATATAAAACTCTATCTAACCCTACTGAGACAGTCAGAAGGGATAGAGCAAGGGGAGCAGGGAAGTGGGGAGGTCCAGAAAGGGAGGAGAGGTGTTGTGAGGAAGATTAGTTAGTTAATTAAGTATTAAGGATGTACCTAGCAGGAAGGAGCTGGAGCTAGAGAATTCTATAATGGAATGAAAAAGGAGGAAGTGTGTGTACCCTGAGAGAGGGACTCCATTAAGTGGTGGGCAAACATTGCCAGCCCAGAGAGATCTCAGACCCTGCTTCTTGATTTCCTTGGGATCCTGAGTGGAGGTGGATTTCCAGCAAGAGGAGCAGACCTACAGAACAGAACCAAGCAGAGGAGGAGTTTGAGACCTGGTGGACAGCACCTCAAGTTCACTCACTCTTCTTGGTATCTTGGACCACCTATGATTTTGGCATCCTGTGAACCTCTTTGGAAAACTGTGAGAACCCTCAAAGACCCCTCTGATCCATAGCTGTGCTGTTCAAGACTGGCTGGTTCCAGGCTTGAATCAGCTTCCCAGAGACTGCATTGCTTCTTGGGCCCTGCATGCTGGATCACTTAGATTAGAGTAGAATAAGTCCTCCCCTTGCCCTGTGCTTTTGCCCTTTAGATTTTAAGTATAGAAATCCCCTTCCCACCTTTTAGTTAAACATAATTAAAGCTGTTTAAAACTTTTACCTAGTCTGTTCGTTTCCAAAGGCTCTGGCCAAGTGGTGAGCTGCTGACAGTTGGCCAGCTGCCATTTTTATCAGTTAGGAGCAGCTCAGCTGTGACCCCTGGTCTATCCTGGTCCTTCTCTCCTACAACCTAGTGTGTATACCCACAACGATTTAGATTATATTTTAACATCCCTGGTGCCCTCCATTACCTATATTTTCCACAGAGGAGAAGGGGGAGGGAATTCATTAGGCCTTAAAAATAAAAAGAGAAGAATAATAAGGGGGGGTATAAAGGGAAGTAATTCAAAGGAGGGGACAAGGGTTACTGGCATAAAGCAAACCACTAGTTTAAAAGGAAATAGTGTAAGAAGAAGTGGTAGAACTAGGAGAGGATACAAAATGGAATACACAACTGATAATTATAACTCTGAATGTGAATGGGATGAACTCGCCCATAAAAAGGAAGCAAATAGCAGAGTGTATTAGAAACCAAAATCCTACCATATGTTGTCTACAAGAAACAAATATGACGTGGGTGGACATACACAGGTTTAAGGTAAAGGGATTGAGCAAAATCCTTTGGGCCTCAAATGAGAAAAAGAAGGCAGGAGTGGCAATTATGGTTTCGGTCAAAGACAAAGTAAAAATAGATATGATTAAAAAAGACTGGGAAGGCCATTACATCCTGATTAAAGGCAGTATAGACAATGAGGAAATAACATTGCTCAATATGTATGCACCAAGTGGCATAACACCCAAATTCATAAAGGAGAAACTGGTAGAGCTCAAAAAGGAAATATATAGTAAAACCATACTAGTGGGAGATCTAAATATTCCTCTTTTAGATCTAGATAAATCAAACCAAAAAATAAATAAGAAAGAGGTAAGAGAGATTAATCAAGTCCTAGAATAATTAGATTTAATTGATAAGTGTAGAAAAATAAATAGGGACAAAAAGGAATACACCTTCTTTTCAGCCTCACATGGCCCATTCACAAAGATTGACCATGTAATAGGGCATAGAAACATTGCAAACAAATGCAAAAGAGCAGAAATAATAAATGTAACCTTCTCAGATCATAATGCAATAAAAATAATAATTAGGGATCCTGCATGGGTAAATCAAAAACTAATTGGAAATTAAATAATATGATTCTCCAAAACCAGCTAGTCAAAGAAAAAATCATAGAAACAATCAACAATTTCATTGAAGAGAATGACAATGTTGAGCCATCCTACCAAACTCTGTGGGATACAGTCAAGGCAGTACTCAGGGGGAAATTTATATCCTTAAGTGCATATATAAGGGAGGGTAGATATTAATGAATTGGGCATGCAACTTAAAAACTAGAAAGCAAGCAAATTAAAATCCCCAAATGAAAACTAAATCAGAAATACTAAAAATCAAGGGAGAAATGAGTAAAATTGAATGTAAAAGAACAATTGAATGAATAAACAAGATTAGAAGCTGGTATTTTGAAAAAAAAACAGATAAAATAGACAAAGAACTGGTCAATCTAAGAAAAAAAGGAAAGAAGAAAACCAAATTGACAGTATTAAAGATGAAGAGGGAGACCTCACCTCTAATGAAGGGGAAATTAAGGCAATCATTAAAAACTATTTTGCCCACTTATATGCCAATATATATAGCAATCTAGGAGATATGGATAAATATTTACAAAAATACAAATTGCCTAGATTAACAGCAGAAGAAATAGAATACCTAAATAATCCCATATCAGAAAAAGAAATTGAACAAGCCATCAAAGAACTCCCTAAGAAAAAATCACCAGGGCCTTATGGATTCACAGGTGAATTCTATCAGATATTCAGAGAGCAACTAATCCCAATACTATACAAATTATTTGCTATAATAAGCAAAGAAGGAGTCCTACCAAATTCCTTTTATGACACAAATATGGTACTGATTCCAAAGCCAGG